>NC_090759.1:2220155-2230155 GCF_036898095.1 Palaemon carinicauda | reverse complement strand
CAGTGCTTTCTTCACTCCATCCATCTACCCAAACCTTGGCCTTCCTCTAGTACTTATTCCATTAACTCTTGCATTCTTTACCTTCTTTAGCAGACAGCCATTTTCTATTCTCTGAACATGGCCAAGGCACCTCAACACATTCATATCCACTCTAGCTGCTAACTCATTTCTTACACCCGTTCTCACCCTTACTACATCGTTCCTAACCCTATCTACTCGATATACATCAGCCATACCCCTTAGACACTTCATCTCAAACACATTCAATTTCTGTCTCTCCGTCACTTTCATTCCCCACAACTCTGATCCATACATCACAGTTGGTACAATCACTTTCTCATATAGAGCTCTCTTTACATGCAAGCCCAACCCTCTATTTTTTGTTACTCCCTAACTGCCCCCAACACTTTGCATCCTTCATTTACTCTCTGACATACGTCTGTTTCCACTCCACACTCCACCATTTGCTGCAACAATAGACCCCAAGTACTTAAACTCATCCACATCTTCAAGTAACTCTCCATTCAACATGACTTTCAACCTCGCACCACCTTCCCTTCTCGTACATCTCATAATCCTACTCTTACCAGATTACCTCTCAACTTCCTTCTCTCACACACCCTTCCAAATTCGGTCACTAATCAGCCAAGCTTCTCTTCTGTGTCTCCAACCAATACAGTATCATCCGCAAACAACAACTGATTTACCTCCCATTTATGGTCATTCTCATCTACCAGTTTCAATCCTCGTCCAAGCACCCGAGCATTCACTTCTCTCACCACTCCATCAACATACAAGTTAAACAACCACGGCGACATCACACATCCCTGTCTCAGCCCCACTCTCACCGGAAACCAATCCCTCACTTCATTTCCTATCCTACCACATGCTTTACTACCTTTGTAGAAACTTTTCACTACTTGCAACAACCTTCCACCAACTCCATATAACCTCATCACATTCCACATTGCTTCCCTATCAACTCTATCATACGCTTTCTCCAGATCCATAAACACAACATACACCTCTTTACCTTTTGCTAAATATTTCTCGAATATCTGCCTAACTGTAAAAATCTTATTCATACAACCCCTACCTCTTCTAAAACCACCCTGTTTTTCTAAGATTGCATTCTCTATTTTATCCTTAATCCTATTAATCAGTTCTCTACCATACACTTTTCCAACTACACTCAACAAACTAATACCCCTTGAATTACAACACTCATGCACATCCGCCTTACCCTTATACAGTGGTACAATACATGCAAAAACCCAATCTACTGGTACCATTGACAACACAAAGCACACATTAAACAATCTCACCAACCATTCAAGTACAGTCACACCCCCTTCCTTCAACATCTCAGTTCTCACACCATCCTTACCAGATACTTTTCCTACTCTCGTTTCATCTAGTGCTCTCCTCACTAATAATAATAATAATAATAATAATAATAATAATAATAATAATAATGCACCTTTAAAGTAAGCTCTAGCTAGAGTTCATTATTTTTATTGAAGTAAATTAATGTGACATTTTCCCGATTGACAAAGAACTAAAGATACGCGCCAGCTGAAAAGGATATGTGTTGTAATTGTAAGATAAAACTCGCTATGATGAGATGGAGGCTTTGCATGACACCAAGGGGTTTCTTCGTCTCTCTTCAATTCCATTCCAACAAATTATTCGTTTCACATCACTTGGCGTCACATATACCAGGGTCAATGTTTTAATCACCGGTGTGAAGATAGATAATATCATTAGTGGTTTTTTTTTATTAAACGAACCATCATGAAGAAAATAAAAAGAAAAACATGCATTAAAGAAAGAAAAATCTCAAAAATTCACATAGGTGACTTTTATTGTCAAGCCAACGAACATGAAGATACCAAAAAAAAAAAAAAAAATAAAAGAAAAAAAAAAACTTAAAAGACCTAAAAAATAAAAAGAATGGCTTTTCATAAAACGGCCAACGTGAAGACATAAGAAAATAAAGATACTAAAAACGAAAAACCTCAAAAGTATTCTTTATTTTTCTATCAAACCAAGCAACATGAAGAGCAAAAACGAAAAAAATCACTAAACATGAAAACCTTAAAAATTCACTGAAGTAACTTTTTTATTAATCAACCAACATGAAAGACATAAAACAGAAAATAAGATCCCAGAAAAAAAAAAAAACACTGAAAACGAACAACAATAAAAAAAATTCACGAAGGTTCCTTTTTTTTCTTAAACCGTATAATATGTAGACAAAAAAAAAAAGAAAAAAAAAAAGACATAAACGAAAAACATCATTCATTCACAAAAACATCTTGATCCTGTCCATTTTTCTTGTTCATCTTCTTAAATTTACATAAGACCTCTTAGAGTTATCTTCAACTATCGCCAGTAAGTGGAGTAATGTACAGCTAAGAAAGATAAGCAATCAACAGCTGGATGATTGTGAACCGGAATTCTGTACTGAAGTCTCTCATGCCATATAAATAAATATTCAGTTCATTCTATTACTCATTTAGTTATCAATTTGGTAATACTTCGCCTATATTAACCCATGACATAGGTCAACTGCGAGCTTTCAAGATTAGTTTTTAAAACTCATTACATAAACCAGCCGTGAGAGTTATAAATTAACTTTTTAAACCCAATACATAAACCAACAATGAGATTTCCAAATAACTTTTATGAACCCATTACATAGGTCAATAATGATCTTTCCAAATTAGCTTTGTCAATGCATTACATAATCCAACTGGCAGTTTTCTAAATTCGCTTTATAAACCTATTACATAAGCCTACCATGAGTTTTCTAGATTAGCTTTATGAACCCATTACATGAGCCAATCAGGGTATTTTTTAATTAGCTTTAGCAACCCATCACATAAGCCAAACGGGAGATTTCTAAATTAGCTTTATCAACCCATTACATAGCCCGACCGTGTGGTGTCTAAATCAGCTTTATCAACCTATTACATAAGTCAACTGTGGTCTTTCTAAATCACCTTTATCAACCCCTTACATAAGCCGACCGTGACCTTTCTAAATTAGCTTTATCAACCCACTGCATAAGCCAACCGTCAGCTTTCTACATTAGCTTTATCAACCCATTACATAACCCAACCTTGTGCTTTCTGAATCAGCTTTATCAACCCATTACATAAGTCACCCGTGATCTTTCTAAATCAACATTATCAACCCATTACATAATCCAACCGTGAGCTTTCTAAATTAGCTTCATCAACCCATGGCATAAGCTAACCTTCAGTTTTCTAAATTACCTTCATCAATCCATTACATAAACCAGCAGTGAACTTTCTAGAATGGTTTTAGCAACCCAATACATAAGCCAACCGTGAGCTTTCTAAATTAGCTTTATCAACCCACTACATAAGCCAACCGTGACCTTTCTAAAATCTTTTTATCCTCTCATTACATAAGCAAACTGTGATTTTTCTAGATTAGCTTTATCAACTCATTACATAAGCGAACCGTAAGCTTCCAAAATTAACTTTATCAACCCATTACATATGCCAACCGTGAGCTTTCTAAATCAACTTTATCAACCCATTACATAAGCACACAGTGAGCTTTCTAAAATAAATTTATCAATACATTACATAAACCCACCGTGAGATTCCTAAATTAGCTCTATCAACCCATTGCATAACCCATATGTGAGCTTTCTAATTAGTTTTTTAAAACCCATCCCCTAAGCCAACTTTGAGCTTTCTAAATTAGCTCTATCTACTCATTACATATGCCAACCGTGACATTTCTAGATTAGCTTTATCAAGCCCTTATTTAAATCAGCAGTGAACTTTCTAAATTGGTTTTAGCAACCCTATATATAAGCTAAACGTGAGCTCTCTAGTTGAGCTTTATCAACCCATTAAATAACCAAACCGTGACCTTTCTAAATTAGTTTTATCCTCCCATGACATTGGCCATCCATAAGCTTCCTAAATAAGCTTAATCAACTCATTACATAAGCCAACCACAAGCTTCCAAAATAAGCATTATCAACCAATTACATATGCCAACCGTGAACCTTTTAAATTAGCCTTTTCAGCCCATTACATAAGCCAACCGTGAGTTTTATAAACAGAATTTATCAAATCATTACATAAACCAACCGTGAGATTCCCCAATTAGCTTTATCAACATATTGCATAAGCTAACCTTCAGCTTTCTGAATTACTTTTATCAATCTATTACATAAACCAGCAGTGAGCTTTCTAAATTGGCTTTAGCAACCCAATACATAAGCCAACCCTGAGCTCTGTATATGAGTTTTATAAACCTATCAAATAACCCAGCCGTGACCTTTCTGAATTAGTTTTATCCTACTATTACATAAGCCAACCATGAGTTTTCTAAATCAGCATTATCATCTCATTACATAAGCCAACCGTGAACGTTCTAAATTAGCTTTATCAACCCCATACATAACCAACCGTGAGCTTTCTAAATAAAATTTATCAACCCATAATATAAGCCAACTGAGGGATTCCTAAATTAGCTTCATCAGCCCATTACATAAGCCAACCGTGAGCTTTCTAAATTAGCTTTATCAACCCATTACGTGAGCCATCTGTGAGCTTTCTAAATTAGCTTCATCAACTCATTATATAACCCAACCAGGACCTTTCTAAATCAAATATATCATTCCATTACATAAGCCAACCGTTGGCGTTCTAAAATAGCTTAATCAACCCATTACATAAGCCAACCGTGAGCTTCTTAAATTAGTCTTATCAACCCATTACATGAGGCATCCGTGAGCTTCCTAAATTGATTTTATCAACCCTAATATTACATAAGCCAACCGTCAGCTTTTTAAACTAACTTTATCAACCAATTACATAAACCAACGGTGATATTTCTAAATCAGCTTTATCAACCCATTACAAAAGCACATACGGAGTTCCATAAATTTTAATCATCTCATTACATAAGCCAACCGTGATCTTTCTACCATTGCTTCATCAGCCCATTACATAAGCCTACCGAGAGCTTCCTGGCTAAACTTTTTCAACCCATTACATAAGCCAACCGAGAACTTCCTGGATAAACTTTTTCAACCCATTACATAAGCCAACAGTGAGCTTTTTAAATTAACTTTATTATCCCATACATAAGCCAACGGTAAGCTTTCGAAATTAGCTTCATCAACCCATTACATAAGCCAACCCGGAGCTTCTTAAATTTGCTCTATCAACCCATTACATAAGCCAACCGTGAGCTTTTTAGATTAGTCTTATCAACCCATTATATAGCCAACCGTGGTCTTTCTAAGTTAGCTTTATGAACCTATTACATAAGCCAACCGTGAGCTTTCTAAATTAGCTTCATCAACCCATTACATAACCCAGCTGGGAGAAACTTCGAGAGTTTCTGCTGCCAATTAGAGACTGGATCTAGAGCCAATATTTATCAATTAATTTCAAATGTAAATATAAAGTGATAGAGAAAATCTACCAAAATTCTCAATTATCTCTTTAATTAACAAATTTCTCAACAACTTGTTACATTGAAAAATTTTCTCACAGATTTCCATAAATTATCTGGTGATTGATGAGCTGATGTAAACGTTTCATTAATTTTTCAACGAGAGTTTAATACCAAAGTACGTCATATACGCTTTTGCTACAGGCACATGGTTATACACAATGAGCAATCGTTGATATTTCAGAATCACAGAAACTATGTAAATTTTAGGGGAATTTCAATGCTGTCATATGATTTTAAAGTTAAAAGGAAAGTTATAAACATCGCACAAGTCTCAATATCAACATTTAGAAAGAGTATACCCCATATAGTATTTGAATTGGTTTATGCCAAATACATACATGTATGCAAAACCATACCCATATTTCTATATATACATACACATACATATACATATATACTATAACCACACGCACACACACAAATATATATATATATATATATATATATATATATATATATATATATATATATATATATATATATATGTATATATATATATATATATATATATATATATATATATATATATATATATATATATATATATATATATATGTGTGTGTGTATGTGTGTTTGTAATTATATATATGCTTATATATACATGTTTACATACACATATGTATGTATGTATGTTACAGCTAAATTTCATTGGAAAAAATCATAACTGTTACTTATTATCAAGGGTAAGAGAGAGAGAGAGAGAGAGAGAGAGAGAGAGAGAGAGAGAGAGAGAGAGAGAGAGAGAGAGAGAGAGAGAGAGAGAGAGAGAGTGTTTGTAAAATCCGCCTATAAATATGCATGTAGTTGATAATACTTTCTGTTGCATTGTATCAATATAGTTTTATGAAGATTGATTGATTAATTTGAGGTTTTCTGGCATCCTTACATCTAAGGTCTTTGACGCCGATATAGTTTATTGTAAACAAAAGAAGAAAAAAGAATATTCAATTAAAACCATATAACCAATAATGTCATTTTAAAAGTTAAATATCTTTTTAAAGACGTGCTTCTGAAATAAAGCTGAAAATACCATTAGCATTGTAAGACACATCATGTCCAAGAATCTTGGCAAGGATGAAACTGGCATCCTCACCCCGAGCCTCAAACAGATATCCATTTCTTTCACTACTATATGTTGGGAATTCGGTCAACAAATGCCTCCCTGTCCATGACACCAAACAGTTGTCGCAATATGGTTTATGTTGGCCTGCCAGCAAAACTCATGTGTCAACCGAGTGTCACCAATGCGCAGACGACAAAGAGTATTCTCCCACTTTTGGGGCATCCCGTTATACCTCCAAGGTGATATAACATTACTTATTTCTCTCATCTTATTTTCAAGTAAACTATCCCAATGCTGTTACCAATTATTATTGATAAAATTCCTAATCCTAGGTAAAAATATCATTACATGTAATGGGATATCTTCTTGGTAGCAACTCAGCTGCAGCATTCTTAGTCAGTGAATCTACCGTCTCATTTCCAGACACACCTACGTGTGCCGGAACCCAGCAAAATCGAACTGTTATACCTTTCATATAAATAGTCAAAAGCACCTCTGAAATCTTCAAAACTAGGGATTATTTAATTAAAAACTTCTAAAACTTGTACGACACTTCTTGCATCACTAAAAAGGCTAAAATTACCCTTGTCTTGTAACGATATCTTCGCAATAGCGGTTAGTATACCATATAGTTTGGCCGTAGATATATAAGCTGTTAGAGGAAGCGCACCTCTACAATTAAAAGCAACATTATATACTCCAAATCCAACGCCAGCATGGGATTTGGAGCCATCAGTATATATAAAAGGTGATACCTTATGTTCTGCAACATGGTTCATAAAAAGAGACCTGGCATCTATGTCAGTCATATTCTTTTTACCGCCAATTGAATATTTACAAAATGATACCTCTGGTAATTTCCATGGAGGCGCTTATGGAAGTACCTTAGATCTAACTGTATCAAGACTGCCTATTAGTTGTTTCACCCGAAAACAATAAGGTTGCAGGGATTTTGGGTGCATCTCAAAGTATGTTGAGTGCTTTACAAAGCTTGCAGTCTGACAGGCTAAAGAATTAGGAAGAATTTGTAATTAGGTTACAAAGTCTTCCTAATATGTATATATACTGAATAATAGAAGACTTTCAAAAAAGGTCTAACATTAATTCTCCAGTGTCCAAAAGGAGGCTTGGAGTAGGCTAAGTTCTAAATGCTCCTGTTGCCAATCTGATACCAGTATGGTATATAGAATCTAAAATTTTTAGTCGACTTGGGGTGGCTGAGGAGTATATCTCACAACCGTAACTAATTTTCGAAAAATTAAGGCCTTGTATAACTTAAAGATAGTTTTGCTGTCTCCCCTCCTTGATACATGGGAAAAAACTTTTAAAAGCTTCACAGCATCAAAACATTTTGCATCTAAAGATTTTAAGTGTGGAACCCATGTCAACCTACAATCAAATATCAAGCCTAAAAGTTTAGCTTCACTTTCAAATGGAATCCATTGACCTTTGATGTACATATCAGGGTCTGGATGTACTCCCCAAATACGACAGATATGGACAACAGTAGCTTTGCTTGTCGAAAACTTGAACCCATCCATATCAGCCCACTGAATAATTTTGTCAAGTGAGAGTTGCAGTTTTCTGTCAACCATTGCCAGTCTAGCGCCAGCAAATAATATGGAGAGATCATCCACAAATAGTGTTGAGAGAATATCTTGGCGAATACACTTACTCACCTAGGGCCAGACTTCATTAGAATTAACAGGCGATGGATTTTTTCTTTCTTAATGTCTTTTATTTTACAGGCATATATATATATATATATATATATATATATATATATATATATATATGTGTGTGTGTATATATGCTATATATACATACATATATATATATATATATATATATATATATATATATATATATATATATACACACATAGGTAGTAGGTTGGCCAGGGCACCAGCCACCCATTGAGATACTACCACTAGAGAGTGATGAGGGTCTTTGACTGGCCAGACAGTACTACATTGGATCCTTCTCTCTCGTTACGTTTCTTTCCCTTTGCTTACACAGACACCGAATAGTCTGGCCTATTCTTTACAGATTCTCCTCAGTCCTCATACACCTGACAACACTGAGATTACCAAACAATTCTTCGTCACCAAATGGGTTAACTACTGCAATGTAATTGTTCAGTGCCCACTTTCCATTTGGTAAGGGTAGAAGAGACTCTTTAGCTATGGTATGCAGCTCTTCTAGGAGGAGGACACTCCAAAATCAAACCATTATTCTCTAATCTTGGGTAGTACCATAGCCACTGTACCATAGTCTTCCACTGTCTTAGGTTGGAGTTTTCTTGCTTGAGGGTACACTCGGGCACGCGGTTCTGTCTTGTTTCTCTTCCCCTTGTTTTGTTAGTTTTTTATAGTTTATATAGGAAATATTTATTTTAATGTTACTTGTCTTAAACTTTTTTTTTCCTTGTTTCCTTTCCTTACTGGGCTATTTTCCCTGATGGAGCCCCTGGGCTTATAGCATCCTGCTTTTTCAACTAGGGTTGTAGCTTAGCCAGTAATAATAATAATAATGATAATAATAATAATAATAATAATAATAATAATAATAATGATAATATAGATAGATATATGTATGTATGTATTTATAGAGATAGATATATGTATGTATATATTTATATACGGACACACATATATACAAATGTGTATATATATATATATATATATATATATATATATATATATATATATATATATATAGAGTGTATATATACTCTCTCTCTCTCTCTCTCTCTCTCTCTCTCTCTCTCTCTCTCTCTCTCTCTCTCTCTCTATATATATATATATATATATACACACACATATATATATATATATATATATATATATATATATATATATATATATATATAGGTGTGTGTATATATATATATATATATATATATATATATATATATATATATATATATATATTTCTATATATATACATATTTATAAATATATATATATATATATATATATATATATATATATATATATATATATATATATATATATATACATATATATATATATATATATATATATATATATATATATATTCTTATATATATACATATATATACATATACAGTATATATAAATATATATATATATATATATATATATATATATATATATATGTATATACATATATATATATATATATATATATATATATATATATTATACTTACATACACACATGTATATATATATATATATATATATATATATATACATATATATAGATAGATAGATAGATAGATATTTACACATATACATATATATACAAATGTACTGTATATAAATACATATATATATAAATATTTGTATATATATATACACATATATATATATATACAAATATATATAGGCCTATATATAAATATATATATATATATATATATATATATATATATATA
>NC_090759.1:2202655-2212655 GCF_036898095.1 Palaemon carinicauda | reverse complement strand
TATTCTCGGCGGCTGGGTCAGTAACTCCTATACCAATAAACATACTCAAATGAAATTTTTAAGGAATTATTTTGGATACATATGAGCTTTATTTTTACCAATTTTCCTGTGATAAGTATACCTGTTATAAGAATGCCCTGGTTGTCACTTTTGTTTGTAAGTGACGATTTTTAGCAAAAAAAAATCAGTGATGAGCTGCAAACTACTTCTAGAGGTTTACAGATATCCAGATTATTTTCACAGGGGTTGATGGGTGATATATGAACTATATTTATACCAATTTTGGTATTGATTCTTGCTATACAAAAGTCACAGTAGCCATTTTTTCGATATCCACAGGCAGATATTCGGAGGCGCCGTAAATTACTCGTAGGATACTTCACATATCTAAATGAAATTCCAGAAATTTATTTGATGGATATTTACTTTGTCATTACCAATTTTTATGATGGTATCTACCATAGAAAACCCAAAGCGATCGTTTATTTCAGTATGGGTTGAATGGTTATTTTTAGTGGTGGAGTAAATTGTTCATGGGATAATATACATACCGAAGTGGAAATTTCAGGGATTGATGGGAAACATAGCTTCTCTATTCCTGCCAAATTCCATAGTAATATCTAAAATTGAAAAGACACAGCTATCGTGTAGCCTTCTGAAATATGCTGTTAAATGTAGCAACATTACAGTGAACTGCATGGGAGTGAGCGACATCAACGAGGGACAATGCCGATCTCATGAACAATATCCGTCCTGAGTTCAGCTAGTTATTATTATCATTATTATAATTATCATTATTAGCTAAGCTACAACTCTACTTGGAAAAGCAGGATGCTATAAGCCCAAGGGTTCCAACAGGAAAAGTCTGCCCTAATGAGAAAAGGAAATAAAGAAATAAATAAACTACAAGAGAAGCAATTGGTATAAAACATTTTAAGAAAAGTAGCAACATTAAAATAAATTGTTCATATATAAACTACAAAAAGAGACTTGTGTCAGCCTGTTCAACATGAAAAAAAATCATAGAAAGTTTGAACTTTTAAAGTTCCACCGTTCAACTGCCTGATTTTTATTATTATTATTATTATTATTATTATTATTATTATTATTATTATTATTATTATACTACTAGCTGACCTACAACCCTAGTTGGAAAAGCAGGAAGCTATAAGCTCAGGGGTACCAACAGGAAAATAGCCCAGTGAGGAAAGGAGACAGGGAGAAATAAAATATTAAAAACAGTAACATTAAAATAAATATCCTCTATATAAACTATAAAAACAAGAGGAAGAGAAAGAAGTAGGATAGAATAGTGATGGGAAGACCATTCCCCAATTTGATCATAGCTGCAATAAAACTTGTAGTAGTAGTAGTAGTAGTAGTAGTAGTAGTAGTAGTAGTAGTAGTAGTAGTAGTAGTAGTATAGTAATTGTTCTGGAGGATCCCATGTACTCTAAAATTAAATCCAAAACCCGCTAAAATATGTTAGATGAACTACTGTCACGACATATGATGATGAGGGGTAGACGTACACAATGAGAAATAGACAACTAAATCTTTATTTCCTTTACCTCATTTATTTTGGTTTTATATATCATTGTATTTCATACTTTACTTGCGTATTTATCCCTTTGTAATTGTGTGGTTTCCTTGATTGAAGTTTTAAGCTTCACCTTGGGTAATAATAATAATAATAATAATAATAATAATAATAATAATCTCGTCTATATAATGAAGAGGAAGTCTCTCTCTCTCTCTTTCTCTCTCTCTCTCAGCAGTAACTTCTTTAAAAAGGAAATCCTGAGAGATTTGGAATCCTACTCAGGGTAAAATGACAATATTAAGATGTACTCTAACATGAAAAAGAAAAAGAAAACATGTACAGAAACCCTGTGAAATATATTTTTAACTGTTTACTTTACTCAACCCATTGGTATAATTAGTTGTCCTGCTGTATCCATTTATTTTTGCGTAATCTTTTATAGTATATATATATATATATATATATATATATATATATATATATATATATATATATATATATATATATATATATATATATATATTTCTTTCCGGTCACACCAAGTGACATTACAAAACGAATAATTACTCGGTGTTCCCCGTCCCTCGGGCAGGGGAGAGAGTGAGTAATCATACCCTTGGGAAAAGGGGGTGCGGGTGCGTGAATAGTCATCAAAATAACTTACGCCGTTGGTAATGATAATAATTCTCTATCATTACGCTATTGATTGCAAACAACTTTACAGTCTAAAAAGCTATGGTCCGGGCAACCCACCGGGCGCACTAGGGGCCAAAAGCCCTTGCGTGCACAGGTCTTGCTGAATCTTTAACCTCAGGTAACAACAGATCAGAAAGATATAAGAGACGGTGGGCATTCGAGAGAAAGAATCCCATATTGGGCTATGAGAGAATTAGGAGAGTGTGTGTCATCTCTTAGTACTTACTGCATGGGTTGGAACAATGAGAGTGAGTTAGTTGTTGTCAGTCATATGGAATGATATTAAGGTTGTTTTGAAATATTCAAGCCTATCAATTTTCACATTTTTTTTCAATATATGTTTTCAAATTATGAACCTCTCACCATACGAGTAAATCCAAATGAAATATCATATTTAATGGTTTGGCAATGAAATCAAACTACTTGGCATGTAAAAAAAAAATATAATAAGAGAATAATAATCAACATTTGCTTATTTTAAAAGAGGAAAGAAATATATTTGAATTTAATCACTGAAATTATCTATGATATGCTAAGAGTTATATCAAAAGAAGTTAAGACATTTGTTTGCCACAATTAATGACTTCAGTTAAAGTAAGTAATAGGATTCCATTACAATTGGTTACTTGATTATTGAACCTAACATTTTAGTTAACAGTATTAATAACAAAGTCAGGGAGATGTATTAATTCAATACACTTGCATCATACTGTTATTATGTTTCCTTGCCAAAAAATATCAACAAACATTTCCATATCGATATTCTTTGCCCTGCCCTGGAGGGTTGAAATTACTGATAAACTAAGCAATTTATGATTACTCACAAAATTTCTGAGGTCGTTATTTATGTGTATTTTTGATGAGAAGCTTCACTTAGAAGATGCAGATGTTGTTGGTAATACAAGAGCAGCGGTCAACATTTTGTACAAACCTAGAAATGAACATTTAAAAATAACTTATAAAAACTGTCAAATTCACAATGTTAGCGATCTTAACACCGTTAACTTGTTATGTATTACTAATAGTCTTGCATGGCGCAGCTCAGCATCAAAGCATAATTGTAGAACAACCATTATACTTACTTGTCATTGTCTCCAACTATTCCTGCTGCAAAAATTTAACGGAGGAAGGATCAAGAGATGATAATTAATGGTAAAGGGATTTGTTGGCATCAGCAAGGCTTGATTCAATTTCACTTAGTAGTCTGTCCATAACTGGATAATACTGTAGAGCGTGTTTTAGTATCCTTCTTTTTACTCATACTCATACATTTTTTGTATGTCTAGTTGTTTCCAAGACAACAGAATCCTTTAAATGCCTCGTTAATTTATGTATTTTTGCTTGACAGGTGAAACCTCAATATTATGCGTCTGGGACATCGCAAGATACTGTCAAGACCATCTTGTAACGCTGAACCTTTTCAGAGATCTAATTTGCTTATTAGAGAACAGTTCCTTTTTCTTTACAAGACAAATTTCATGTGCTGTGTAAGGATATAGGAGTCAACCAGGCGAATTGATTCAACATTAAAGTGTGTGAATGTAAACTGCTTGTGGTGCTAACTTTTCACGCATTAGCATTTGAACTCCTCTCGATTTAGTGCACTTATTATAGCAGAAGCACCATCATATGTTTGCTACACAGTTTCTGGGACCAATTAAACAAAATATCAGAACCTTTCACAATCTATCTTCAAGTGATTTACCATCATTTAGGTTGTGCAGCCAAAGTCCAAGACCCCATTCTCTCTCTCTCTCTCTCTCTCTCTCTCTCTCTCTCTCTCTCTCTCTCTCTCTCTCTCTCTCTCTCTTGCGTTATGCAATAATGCAATAATTCTCAGTTTGTGTAGGATATTCTAATATCCCGATGTTTGGCCAACCGTTTATATGCCAGTCAGTCCGCTGATATTATCCTTTTCGAGGGTAATCTGACAGATTTAGAGAAGTTTATATTTTCAAGGTCGCTCATCAATGACAGAGGAAAGGGAGAGTTACAATGCACTAGAGATTAACCAAATATACATATGATCAAAACAACCTCACCACCAAAGTTAGGACCAAGGAACGCCAGACAATGGCTGCTAATAACCCAGCAGGTAAACCGAAAGGCTCCTCCAAACCTCCCATCCTTAGCTCACAAGGATGGTAAGATTACAGATACTGCAAGAAAATATTGAGCTTGAACAGGTCTCGAACATCCGTCCAGCAGATCACCAGGCGAGGACGTTTCAAATAGGCTACCACAAAACATCCTCTTTGATAACAGTAATCAGTAAGTAAAGGTGGCGGTATATATATATATATATATATATATATATATATATATATATATATATATATATATATATATATATATATATATATATATGCGTAAAAATCACGGGAAAACGTGATGCTCAGATGCAGAAGAATCTTCCCTGTGGTTATATATATATATGTATATATATATATATATATATATATATATATATATATATATATATATATATATATATATATATATATATATATATATATGTGTGTGTATATATATGTATGTATGTATGTATATTTAGAGAGAGAGAGAGAGAGAGAGAGAGAGAGAGAGAGAGAGAGAGAGAGAGAGAGAGACTTTACAATCTAGGAGCACCCCAGGAAGAAAAATGCTTTCGTCACAGTAGCTTGAGTAATAATAATAATAATAATAATAATAATAATAATAATAATAATAATAATAATTTTCAATCAGTACGCTGTAGAATGCATGCAACTTTACAGTCTCACGTTATATAGGTCTATTCAGGGCCACCAAATAGGTGCACTAGGGGCCAAGAGCCTTTGCATGTATAGACGTCTGGCCGATTTTTATAACAACAGTAACAGATCAGAGATAGATTTAAGACGGTGAGCTTTAGAGAGAAAGAATCACGTATTGGAGAACTATAATCTCTCTCTCTCTCTCTCTCTCTCTCTCTCTCTCTCTCTCTCTCTCTCTCTCTCTCTCTCTCTCTCTTCTGTCCATCTACGTGTTTGACTCAAGAATCTTTGTTTGGTGGACTAGATTTTCATACCATTTCCTTCTGTTCTTCTCAGTATCTTGTATTGGATCTAATAGACTGTAGTTATCTGTCCGTATGTCTACTTACATAGCTCACAAGAAGGATTGTCTAAATTATTTCTTCGTCTGTGTGTGTGCCCGTCTATCCATGTACTAATCTCTCTCTCTCTCTCTCTCTCTCTCTCTCTCTCTCTCTCTCTCTCTCTCTCTCTGCCTGTCTGTATGTCTGACGCTTCGCTGGAGAGGAATCCAGCTCCTACCGCCGCAGTTTCTCTTTCATTAGAGGCCTTATGTCTCATTAAGTTTCCTGGGATTGAAGGAATTCATCTCTCCTGTGCTTTACTTCAACTGGAAGGCTTTTCCATGAAGCCTGGAAATGTCGCAAGATCCAAGAGAAGCGAACATCTCGGTATACGTGTTCGGTTGTCATCATTAATCTCTCGATCCAGGAAAAACTAACATGTCTATAAGTGTTCGGTCGTCATCTCTCATTGTTGGATCAAGAATCAGCGAATATCTCTGTAAGGGAATCAACCTAATGGAAACGTCCCTATCTGACGTTCTGCTGGACCGGAGATTAAATCCTGATCAAACTCAATAGTTTCTTGTAGTGTCTGAAACCTCATCATACTTGTGAGCTAAAAATTAGGGGTTTAAGAAGCCTATATGTCTGCCTGCGGAATTATCGGCAGCCATTGCCTTGCCCTCTCTAGTCCCAACTTGTTGGGTGGAGAGGGCGCTCGTGCACTGATCATATGGATATGAAGTCAGTCTCTTGGGCATTGTCACTATCCCATGCCTCTGCCAATCAAGGACGGCGTATAAACCTATAAAGTGTTTCGTCATCATCTTTAATCTCTTGATTCAGGAGGAAGAAACATCTACGAGTATTTCATCATCATTATTAATTGAATTACACGATTCATATCAAAATAATATATTTATTACAAATCTGTGATCGAGCAGACGCGGAGATATCTCAAATAACTCATAGGAACTCTCTCATGTTAAGGGCGTTCCCGAAGCAAATTTCCTGTCCTATGATTGGTGGATCAATCTCAGCTGTAATTTTGGTGGTCGTTGTGTGAAAGCGTTTGGTTTTCATCATTATTCGTGTTATCGAGAAGACGTAAATCTCTCTGAAAATTTTGAGGATTTGTATCGTAATAAAATCTTTGGATTCAGCAAAATTTATCTTTATTTGAAAATCAGTAAATATTCGATTGTATTTGATAGTTTTCATTATTTTTTTGTATTAACTGGAGTAGCGTGTTGCCCTCTCGTGATGAGAACATTATTTAGATAAAAGAAAAAGTTTGGGAAAAAAAGAATTCAAAGCGAAAAAATATTACATAAGGACTAAACGATATTCAAATTCTATGATCCTCTATTAATGATCTTGGTAATATGAGAAATATTAAATATTTCATTACTACAAATAATGATTTGAATAATTAAAGTAATGATAAATATTTCACTATTTTAATAATTCTGATGATGACAGTGAAAAGTTAATATTAATAATTTCTATAATTTTGATAATATTAATAACAATTTTAGTGTCAATTATGGATTTAATTCGCACTAAAAGACGAAATTAAAAAAAAAAAAAAATATTGATTTAAGAAAAAAAAACACTGGAAATGTTTTTAATCTAGACTTATTATAAATTTTTATTTCTAAGTCCTCTTTAGCTGTCATATGGATGCGTAACGATCGAAAAAATTACAGAAATTTCCATCCTAAATACCATTTCATCATTTTTGGAGCTTGGGAATTAAAAAGTAGTCAAGAAAAGTTTATCTAAAATGTTCAAGTTAATTTTTTTTCTCTTTATCGTACAGGACACTTATATATTCAGTTTCAGGGGAAAATCGTTTTATTTCTAACGTTCGTTAAAGATAACATTCATTAAATATATATATATATATATATATATATATATATATATATATATATATATATATATATATATATCTATATATATATATATATATATATATATATATATATATATATATATATTTATATATATGCATATATATATATATATATATATATATATATATACACAAACACATACGCACACACACAGACACAGACACACACACACATATATATATATATATATATATATATATATATATATATATATGCTGACCAAATGGCATAAGATATTGCATGAGAATAATGCCTCCAAAAGAATATTGGGAGTTAAATGGCAGAACATTATTAGAAATTAAACTATAAGAGAGATTACCTGAGTGCCTTATGTGGATGAGATCAGGGTGAGGGGCAGTTGGAGATGGTTTGTGCATGCTCTACGCACTCCCCAAGAGAGATTAGTTCATAAAATTTTCAACTTGGCTGCAAAAGGCGCTAGAAGAGTTGGAAGATCCAGGTCTACATGGCTGAGGCCTATGTGGAGTGAAGAGGGAGATGATGAATGGAGATGTATTGATTTAGAAGCTTAAGGAAGAAATGACTGGTGAAATCTATGAGAGGCCCCTTGCGTCAATAGGCGTAGTAGGAGATGATATATATATCTATATATATATATATATATATATATATATATATATATATATATATATATATATATATATATATATATATATATATATATATATATATATATATATATATATATATATATATATATATATATATATATATATATATATATATATATATATATATATAGAGGGAGAGAGAGAGACGGGGGGGGGGTAATTATGTAGCCAATTATTGCACAAGCCGACATACCGACAATCAGTGCATGGGTTTTGATAGCCTATTGACAACGTCCCTTTTAACGATCTGCTGGACTGAGGTTCGAGTCTCGCCCAAGCATAGTAGTTTCTTGTAGTGTCTGAGACCTCACAATCCTTGTGAGCTAACGATACGGTGTTTTGCAGACTCTACTATATAGGTTTACCTGGTTAAGCACCACATGTCCTCTCTGGTCCTAGTATGGCAGAGAGGGGCTTGGATGTCGATCATATGTATATATGATCAATCTCCAGGACATTGTCCTTTTAGTGCATTGTCGCTGTTCCTTGCCTCTAACCTTCATGAGAGGCCTTTAAACCTTTAAATCTGATACTCAACGTCTGGATAAGAGGAAACGGGACAAAAGAAAGCAGAAATAAATGAAAAGAGTAAAATATACTTTTTTGGAGATAAGAGCATATTTCATAAGCCACAATAATATCGTCTCTATTTTCCATGACAACATCCCCAGGGACTCCAACTATTACATGAGCCAGGTAATTGTCTGAGATAAATTCCTGTCTTTGGCCCCTGGGGGTGGCTGAGGCACAGTCGCAGGCAAAGAAAAACTCTAAACAATTGCATTCACTATTAACTCCGGCTTTACCTGAATCCTTTCATTGCGAGGTACAAGCTCTCTTTAGAAAATGGCTGCCACATAGAATTCCAAGCTGAACAGTTTACTTCTCTCTCTCTCTCTCTCTCTCTCTCTCTCTCTCTCTCTCTCTCTCTCTCTCCAAGTTTGTTTGTGGGTTTACTCTTGCTTATTACATCGCTTCATCCACTTCTCTGTTTTTCCCTCTCTCCATTATCTTTGGAGGTAAATCCTCCACCTCCTCCTTGTCAAGTTTACCAGCAGAATCTCTTTGTTCTAAACTGCGACCACTGTAATTAAGCCCCAACTTGCAAGGTTCCCGGAATAGGGTGCGTTAAGTCGAGGGGCGGTCTCGGAAAGATGGGATTCTCGACCTTATATGGCGACAGTAGCTTCACCCAATGGAAGCTTATATTAAACATTTAAGTGCGCTGCTTGCTTTAACGCTTATTCCCCCTTCTTTATGGAATGCATAAAGTAATCTATTCTATTTGTTTAGCTAAATAGGGACAGTACTAAGCTCAAGTCCCTGCCTAGAGATCTGCTGGACTTGGGATCGAGTCTCACTCCAGCTCAATACTTTCTTGTAGTGTCTGTAACCGCACCATCATTGTGAGCTAAGGATAGCGTTTTGATGGAGCCTGTAGATCTACAAGCTGAGTCATCAGCAGCCATTGCCTGACCCTCCCTGATCATAGTTTGGGTGGAGAGCTTATTGGGCGCTTATCATTTGCGCATATGGTCAGTCTCTTTGGCATTGTCCTGCTAACTAGGACATTGTCACTGTCCCTTACCACTGTCCTTTATGAGCGACCTTTAAAACCAACTCGGAAGTTCAAGAACCGCCCAAGCTCGTTAGTTTCTTGTAATTTCTGTAACCTCACCATATTTTTTAGCTAAGTTCGGGGGATTTGGGGCACCTATAGGTCTATCTGCTGACTGGGTTTTGGGGAGCCTATAGATATACCTGCTGAGTCACCAGCAGCCATTGCATGGCTGTCCGTGGTCCCTTGGGTCAAGAGGGTCTTGTGTATATGGTCAGTCTCTAGGGCATTGTCACAGTCATTTGCGTCTGCTATTCATGAGGGACGTTTAAAACCACCTCGTGGCCCAGACATTACGACCAATTCGAGAAGAGCTCTTGAATGGTTTCTAAGCAATATCAATGAATCTTTCTATTGAAAGATTCATCAATTTAGACAAAGCTTTGGTGTGGCAATAAGGTACAATTGAGCTATCAATGACAATTGGAAAGATCCCTATGCGAAAAAGGATTGCCGGTTAGGCAATATAAAATTGGGTATGCCTTAAACAATACAATGAGGCTTCAAGTGTTTGAATTTCCATTTCCCTCTTTA
>NC_090759.1:2177655-2197655 GCF_036898095.1 Palaemon carinicauda | reverse complement strand
CGGGTGTTTTATTAAGAGGTGACTGTCCTGAAGTGTACTAAGCCTTGCTTGGTGTGTTGTCTCCGCCATGCCCACAAATCTGTATCTAACATTTTGTCATTTAGTCTACGAGGTTGCATTCTTATTTCAACTGTATATAGTCATGCATAAAATGCATTTGTTATCGTCATTGTGAAGTGCTTAGAAGCTAAAGAATTTTTCTTCAGTTATTCATTCCCAAGGTAGAATTAGTTTTATATGGGCTTCAATATATACACACACACGCACACACACACGCACACACACACACACACACACATACACACACACATATATATATATATATATATATATATATATATATATATATATATATATATATGTTACAGTCAATATCTAAATCCAGGCAATTTGTAAAGTGACTGAACAATTTATGCAATATTTGAATTGCCTGGTTCACCCAGTCAATTTACAAATCAGCTAAAAATAGCAGACAATTTATAAAGTAACTAAAATTTTAATAGATTTTCTTAGCATATTGACTGAAATGAACCGCGGTATGGATATTCTGTCAATTTACCTATTGAAACCTTGTGGGATTTTTTTGGGGGGGTAGTTTATTATTGTGCGTGTATGAAAGACTAGTACTTACACACAAAGTATGGCGTGTTCTGAGGAAGCATTTTTTTTTTTTTTTACCAGAAATAGATATTGAAGTAAAACTCTGATTCTTTTAAAATTACTGCTGCTTAACATTTATTACTAGAGTCTGATAGAGGAACTCAAAGTAGCATCATCTGCAAAAAGATAAATTGAATCGGCAGTATTACATCCTCGGAAATTATGATGTTCTTCAGTTTGTTGACGTTGAAAAGACGAAATGATGAAAGTCAAGAACCTGTTTATTTTGTGCAAAATGATGATAAGTTGGACACAAAAAAAGATATTCATATTACTATGGGACATGGTGGAAGAGATAAAATAGTCATTGCTTCATTAAGATATGCTAATGTTACTGTAGGACTGTTCAAATTTTTGTGTTCAGTGTCAAAAGAAACGGAAAAGATTTACGACCAATTTTGTCAAATCAGGTGGATCTTGTTGACATACAGTCTTGTATGCAAGGTAAATATAAGTGGATAATGTTGTATCAAGATCACCTAAAAAAAAATTTTGCTTACTTTGTCCTTTAACTTCCAAAAGGGCCGCTGATGATGCATTCCAACAAATGGACATATTTTCAATGTTTAGGCCATCTCAAATTCTTGAAAGCAATAATGGCGGTAAATTTAAAATATTTGACATTTTGGCACTTGAACTTCTTTGGCCACACTTGTTAATGTTTCATAGTAAACCAATGCATATTCAGTGTCTGGGATCAGTTGAAGGCCTTAATTGTGATAAAAAAAACTGCACACAAAGTTTTAATAGGTAAACTGACAGAATATCAATACCGGGGTTCATTTCAGTCAATATGCCAAGAAAATCTATTAGAATTATAGTCACTTTATAAATTGTCTGCTATTTTTAGCTGATTTGTAAATTGACTGGGTGAACCAGGCAATTCACATATTGCCTGAAAAGTTCAGTCACTTTACAAATTGCCTGGATTTAGATATTGACTGTAACATACAGTATATACACACACACTAACACAGATCCCCGGTGTTGCCCGGGTGTAGGATTAAAAAGAAATGTCAGTATTTGCGACATATTCTGAACCACATGTTTCTTTAATTCCTAGATACTCTTAGCGCCCAATTTTTCATTCGTAGAAACTGTGCAACCATAAAGATGAAACATATCTTGTGTTAAGGAGAGGATATTTGTAACAACAGCAGCCTAGCTTTCCCTCCTCTTCAACAAAATTCAGGACGTTCATTCTTGCCTTTTTGAGAATCACAATTATTACAATATGGTGACATGAAGCCAATTTATATTACCTTTTCTGTTTCATACTGATGTCTTAGGTCATAGGTGACGGCACCAAAACGCCATTGTAGTGCATTAAACGGACGTGCCCAAACTTATGACTCTATCAATATGGTGATTATTCTCTGCCTCTTCCTGTATTTGCTGGTTTGACTAAACAATAATTCGTCGTCATTTAGCCTGAAGTCCCATTAGGATTTTATATCCTGATTCCTGATTTCGTAGTACTGCAATTCTTTAATGATTATTTACAAGACAAATTCATATTTTTGTCTTAGTCTACTTTTTCAGGGGTGGCGGCCATTCTATCTGAATTTTTAAGAGAGTAATGATTTTGGCCCCCAACCCCGCTCATAGTTCTCTTAAAGGGTACTTGGAGATTTCAGACCATTTCCATTGTCTTTCTTGGAAATCTTCGCATACGAATACACTTCCAGTTTCTTTGTAGAATTGGATATATTCGAAGTATTGAGAGGGTGGGGGTTTCTGATCCAATAGCTCCCTTATGGGGACACTTGGATTATCTTCCTCGGAAAATGATACATGGAAATACATTTATTTTTTATGTAAATTTTATAACCGCTCTTTCTCTAGAAACATATTCCTCTGCAGGGCAAAGGCCTCACACACTTTCATTTGAGTATTTATATCTGTGATTTTCATCAACACCCTAGCCATTGTATATTGGTGATGGTTGAGGACTAGTCTCATCGCTCATAGGAAATGAGTGACCCTGACCAATACAAGATGCTGATCATGGCTATATATAAACCCTTTCACCGCCTTTAGGTAATCCCACCCAGAAAAGGATATATATATATATATATATATATATATATATATATATATATATATATATATATATATATATATATATGTATATATATATATATATATATATATATATATATATATATATATAATACATATATATATATATATACATATATATATATATATATATATATATATATATATATATATATATATATATATATATATATATATATATATATATATATATCATCATCATCATCATCAACATCATCTATACCTATTGACGCAAAGAGCCTTGGTTTGATTTCGCCAGTCGTCTTCATCTTAAACTTTTAAATCAATACTTCTCCATTCATCACTTCCTACTTCACACTTCATAGTTCTTAGCCATATAGGTCTTCTAGTGCCATGCAGAACCCAGTTGAAAAATTTGGTGAACTAATATCTCTTGGGGAGTGCGTAGAGCATGCCCAAACCATCTCTATCTGCCCCTCCCCATGATCTCATCCACATATGGCACTCGAGTCATCTCTCTCATAGTTTCATTCCTAATCCTGTACTGCCCTTTAACTTCCAATATTCTTCTGAGGGCTTTGTTCTCAAATCTACAAAATCTTTTGGATATTGTTTCATGGTCATACATGACTTATATCCATACAGTAACACCAATTTCATTAAACTGTTATATAGCCTGATTTTTAGATGTAATTTCAGATGATTTGATTTCCAAATATTACTTAACATAGCCAATGTCTGATTTTTTTTTTTTTTTAGTCTTTCATTAAATTCAAATCCTAAAGATTATGTATTGGAGATCAAAGCTCATTAATATTTAAATGATTCAACCTCATTTATCCTTTCTCCTTCTAATGATATTTCATCTTACATTACATATTCAGTTTTCAACATCTCTGTCTTTCTTCTATTTATCTTGAGAACAACTTCACATGATATTTCATGAATTATGTTAAGAAAGCTTTGCAAGTCCTATTGGGTTCTGCTTTTATAAGATCAGTGTCATCAGTATACTCAAGGTCTGCTGATTTACTTATACCAATCCAGTCTTATCCTTTTTCACCATCCCCAACTGTTCTATGCATTACAAAATCCATGAAGAGCATAAACAACATAGGCGACAACACATTCCCTTTAAGTACTCAATTGTTCACTTTAATTTCATTTGATAAGGTTCCATAAACATTAATTTTGCACTTTCTATTCTCATGAACAGACTTAATCAACTTTCGATATTTAGGAGGAATTCCATAATTACGCAGGATTCTCCGCAAAATTCACCAGTGCCCGCTATCAAAGGTTTTTTCATAGTCGACAAATGCCATCAAATGTGGATTTCTATATTCTACACATTGCTGTGCCACTTATCTTAATATGAAAATCTCGCCATTACAACTTCTATCTTTTCTAAATCCTGCTTGTTCATCTCTCAACTTTTCATCAATCTTTTTCTCCTGTCTCTTTAGAATGAGCATACTATATATTGTCCTGACAACTGACGTAAGTGTGATGCCTCTGTAATTATTACAATCAGTAATATATTCTTTTTTCCCATTTTCTTCAGCACTCCCAGCTTACATTCATCAGGTTTTGCCTCTTCACACTAAAATATATCTTGAAAGTACTCTGGGAGTCACTTCATATTTAGCCATTATCATCTCAGCAGTTATTCCATCGTATCCAGGGACATGCCATGTTGTTTTTTTTAGTGGGTATATGCTTGCTCTTTTTTTCCCTAGAAGTAATTCTGTGAGCAATTGTTACACAATAGCCACTCCCTGAATTCATAGTTTTTTCAGCTTCATCTGCTTTCTTGTCTAAAAATTGATTCCTACATTCAATTGCAATGGTTTCTTTGTGGTTATCTTCTAGAAGCTTAGTTGTATCAAACTTAGATATTCTATCTAAGTTTCTGTTGGGAGCTTTCAGTTTTAATTTAGTTATGGCAATGAGAAGCTGTTAATCCACACCAATATCCGCACCTCTATAGCTTCTTACATTCCTCTGAGGCCCCCTTTTCTCTGTATTAAAGGCTTTGTGATCTAATTGATTTTTGTAATTACCACATGGTGAAGACCAGATATATTTGTGGATGTCCTTGTGCTGGAAAAGAGTACTTCCAATAAGAAAATTTGTTTTTGAACGAGAACTTGAAAAGCGAGCCCTTTTTTCATTTGCAACTTCACTAAACCCTCAATACCCATTATACTCCATACCTTGATTATTCCATCCAACTTCAGTGAACATTGAAATCACTGATCACAATTTTCAATTCTATTTCTCTGATTTAAACTTTACTAGTAACAATCTACTATTCATGGCTTTCCATTCTATTAATAACTTTTTTGCTCATGGTGATATCATCATCCCTCATTCCTGAGTAAATATTGGTCTGAGATATCGTTACCAATCCCCTAATAACGTGTTCCTCTTAGGTATAAGATATCCAAACTATATTTCATAAATTCATAATCTACTTGCTGTAACTTCCCAATCTGATTCATGTTTCTAACATTCCAATTACCAATTTTATATTTTTCTTTGATAATTATAAACTGGTAGATTCTTAGCACCCCGCTACGCCTGTTACTGGGGGCCATTCTATCATTTTCCGTTTCCATAGACAGACTAAATCCATATATGATTGATTAGCTAAATTCATCAAAAGATATCCAGTTCCTTGTGATGCTCATTGCCTATCTAACTAAGGCAAGTGTCCCCTGCATGCTCATAATAACTGCAGTAAGATTATCCTCCAGGCATCAGGAGTAAAAGCCCAAAAGACCTCTTATCTATTGCCTTAAACCCAATCTGTCACCCTGCTGCTAGTGACGTCATCGAGATTTAGGGGCATTTCCCCAACACCCATAGTTCTGGCTACTCCACCAAGATGCTCCTCTGCTTATATAACCGTTGGCAAACATGGATTGCTAATATATATATATATATATATATATATATATATATATATATATATATATATATATATATATATATATATATATATATATATATATATATATATACTTTAGGCACGACGCAATGCTCACGGCCACCTTCTAGATAAAATTAAAAATTGGATTGGTTTCATGTTCATGAACATCGCCCCCAGACATTAGCGACATGCCAAGTTCGTAGTTTGGGATACACTTAGTCATCATCAAGTAATTTTTGGGTTGGGACTCATATTATTGCTGCTAAATCATGGTAAAGTGACACTATCTGTTATACAAAGTGGGTTTTTATATAGAAAATGAACTTTTTTACCTAATCGACCTTAAGACTTGATTTTATCTGTGTAAATTGTTCTGAGTAAGAAAGTAAGATAAGAATGTAATTGTCTCAATAACCTCAGAATGACATAACTCCTAAAAAAGTTACATTAAAGGGATCCTATATGATATACAAACTGGGTCCACAGAATCTTTATTTTTTATTTAATCGATGTAGAGACTGTATTTTCTTTTTTTTTGGGGGGGGGGGGTTGTTCCCGCAAAATGTTCCTTTTAAAAACGTAAGATGGGAATGCAAAAGCCTCCATAAGCTCAAAATGAAATGGCTCCTTCAAAAATTACATTAAATGGGTCGTAGATTATATACAAACTGGGTCCCCATAAAATTATTTTTTTCTTTATTTAATGGAGGTGGAGACTGCTTTTCTTTTGCTTTGTTTTTTGTAAAAAGGTAAGATAAGAATGTATAAGGGTGCCCTGACACTTGCACGACTTTCTGCCACGAATTTGTCTTGGCAAGTCGTGATATTTTGTGGCACGAACTGGGAGGCTCTCGCACTGTTCATGACGAGTTCACGCATAGTTCACGATGAGTTCACGAATAGTTCACGAAAGCGTGCCCGCTCGTGTCCACATTGACACGAACTGGCATGATGAATTCATGCCAGTAGTCCTCCTCCAGGATGGCATGCATGTGGCCTTCCAGCAGGCACGAAAAATCGTGAACGATCTTGTGCTGGCCAGTGTACGAGGGTGCCAAGGAATCTGCTTCGGACATGATCTGAAAAATACAAACATTTTAACAATTTAGTACAGCATTTCAATGCAACATATTACACATTCCATGTCAAAAACAATGCATGAAACTGGAATATAATCTACATGTAGACATTGGGATTCTCACTTCTTGCCCTACATTACTGAGGTCCTTGTGGGTCACTCAGGTGTCGCCGGGTGTGGTGTCTGTTGTTGGGCTGGACCGCTTCTCCTTGCCCTTGCCCTTCCCGGTGCTAGTAGATGCTTGGCTGTGGGAACATGTGGACCTCACTTCATCATCGTCTCCGTCGCTGACCGTCACTGCACCTGACTCTGGGACAGCAAACTGCTCACTGGGGACTGTCTCTGCCCGGGCGATGTGTTGTATCAGGAAACACCAGGTCTCCAAGATCTGGTTATCACGGGCACTCCTTTGGTGCTGGCCAGCTCCACTCTTCTTCTCCTTCTTAATAATCTTCTCCACCCTGGTTCTCAAGTTCTCGTAATGCTTCTTGCATTGGGCACCAGTGGCAGGAGGCTCCAGCTGCTCTCCAAGTCGGTCTCAACGGCTGTTCTTGGCTGCCACGTTGATTCACTCCTTGTGCTTCGTGTCAAACATCGGGGGGTTCTCCTTCACGAAGTCGGCCAACCTAATCGCCACCTCTTCTGTCCAGCGGTAGTCAGGGATTTCTTTCTTGGACACCCGGACCCACTTCATCTGCTTCATCTCGTCCTCACTGGATGGCTGTCTCTGTCTTCTGCTTGTATCCTGCTGTGTCTCCAGGATCACAAGATCGAGACTTGATATTGATGAGTGAGGAGAATCATCTCTATCAGCAGTCTCTGCCTCTTGCACTGTTGGCTTCTGGCCTTGTCCCTCTTCCTTTTGTCAGCTTGGTTTTAGGCAAGCTCTATATATACCGCCACACCGACGCGAGCGCCACTGTCGCGCAGTAGTCATGAACTTCTCGTGAACTGTTCATGAACTGTTCGTGAACTGATCGTGAAATCCTCGGGCCATGCGCAAACTATTCGTGAAGTGAGTAAACTAGTCGTGAACTGCTCGTGCCATCAATGCATGAAGTACACGTGACCATGTCATTGGGAAGGCACGGCCACGATGCGACGCGCGCATATTTTTTAACATGTTGTCAACTACTCGTGACCTCGGCGTGAACTGTTCGTGAACTATTCTTGGCAATTCATGACAGTCGTGGCATGTCACGCATTGCCACGCACTGGCACGACCCGCTCATGAAATTTTGTATTGACCAGAATTTTGAGCATTTCAAAATTCTCGTCACAACGGGTTTACGAACGCTTCACGCCAGTTTATGACGAGTTCACGCATTGGCACAACTCGAGTCGTGACAATGCGTGCCACAAATTCGTGCAAGTGTCAGGGTGGCTTCAGTCTTAATTACCTCATTCAAAATTTATATTAAAGGGAGTGCATATGTAATATACTAACTGGGTACCTATTAAAAAAACTTACTTTTTATCTAATTGAACTGGAGACACTTTTTAGGTGAAATATTCTGTGTGAACAATAAGATAAGAATGTAAGAGTTTCAATAACCTAAGAATGAGATAACTTATTCAAAATTTATATCAAATAGACCGCATATGTTTCATAAACTAGATACCTTCCCCCACCACTCCCTTCTGATTTCATCAAAGCACTGTTTGAACAATAGTTGCTAAATTCACTAGTGTTTATTAAGAAAAAATATAATACCAATACTATTTCTAATATATTATAAATTATGAATATATCTAGGTTGTCACACGAGCGACCACCAGCACAACGTAGAGCTCATAACCACCTTTTATATACGACTAAAAATTGGATTTATATCTTGTTCATGAACATTGCTCCCAGACATTAGGACCATTCCAAATTCATAGTTTGAGATTCATTGAGTAAGAATCAAGTAAAATTTGGGTGGGGACTCTCATGTTTGGCTACTAAATCGTGTTTATGGGACATTGTTATACAATGTAGGGTTTTCATATATAAACGAACTTTTTACCTAATTTACTTTAAGACTTTATTTTTATATTGTAAATTGTTCTTTGTAATGAAGTGAGATGGGAATGTAAAAGTCTCAATAACCTCAGAATGAAATAACTCTTTCAAAAATGACCTTGAAGGGATCGTTTATGCTATACAAATGGGGTTACCATAACTTTTTTTTTCTTATTTAATTGAGCTACAGACTGTTTCTTGCAAAAAAAAAAAAAAAAAAAAAAAAACTCATTAAAAATTTATTTAAAGTAACCCCATATGTGATATAGCCTACTAATTTGATACCTATTGGAAAACGAATTTTTTTTTTCTTTATTTTTTGTAAAGTATTTCATGTAGCAAAGTAAGATTGGAATGTAAGAGTCTCAATTACCTCAGAATGAAATAACTCATTCAAAATTTATATCAAACGAACTGCATATGTTATACAAACTACTAGGACAATCCCCCCCCCCCTCCCCCCTCACTCTTGATGAAGCACTGTTTGAAGGATAGTTGCTAAATTAACTAGAGTTTATTTGTAAAGAAATCCTAATAATATTTCTAATATGTTTTGAATTATAAATCTATCGTTTCCATAGGCCGTGTAATAGTGTTTTTCCCAAATATCTAACAAACCGGCTTATGAATTTCCATGAAACTACAGCTATGAATGTTTCAAACATTGGCCTAATTTTTGGTGGTACAATGAATTGACAGATGTGCTTAATTAACCCGTTTACTCTTAGAAAAAAAAGAGGAACTTCTTCCCTTCCTTCAGGGCGTTTCGAAGAAGTGTTACTTAATCACGTAACTGTGACGCAGAGGTTCCCCCAACCCTCCTTTGGTGTTTACACCTATGGCTATCCTAGTACTCCCCCCCCCCTTCCTTCTTGCCTTCTTTCCTTCATTCCTATTGTTATTAGGGTACCGAGTAAATCCCTGTTAGGAAAGACTGTGTACTGCACATATAAAATGAGCCGGAAGAGCAATAAAATGTTTTATGGTGGTAGATAATGATTAGATGGTTAACACAAATTATCAAACATAATAGAAGAGGTTTAAAACAGGGGTGTGGAATCGCACTGAGAGATATTCTACTCGGACTCCTACAAATTTTAGATTTGCGACTAAAAAATAAAATAAAATAAAAAAATAAAATAAAAACATTAGTAGAAATAGAAAACAATTTTTTCCTTGAGAGTGATGATGAGTAAAATGTATAAGTTTCCATTTCTTGTTTTTTTTTTTTTTCATCCCTCATAAATCTATGGTTTCCAGCAATTGGTGATAACAATATTTTGGAAAAGCAAAGCTAATGAATACTTTGATATGAGTATATCAGCTTGGCATGTAGACAATGTCAATGGATTTCTCAAAGTAAGGTTGATTGGTTCATTAATTGAAGTCTGGTATAATTCCAGTGACAAAGTCGCAATGATATTTGTCACATACCTTTTAAGTAACAAAAATAGGTACTGGTACTTATAATGTAAATAAATATATATAATTATAGGTTGAAATATAATAAATCTTATGTATGTATGAACACACACACACACACACACATATATATATATATATATATATATATATATATATATATATATATATATATATATATATATATATATATATATATATATGATTTCAAAATTTATCAAATAGCCAATGTCAATGCCCTTATATGAAACATCTTTTAGAAGTCTACCTTCTAAGGAATTCAAGCTACTCTCTCTGGTGAAATTGATATGATAAATTATATCAAACAATGCTCTCTGTCATTTCGTCCTGGCAATTGATGTATCGAGTAACCTGTGTTGTATGGAAGAATGAGTCCTACGGCTTAATCTAAAGAAAACTATATTTCTATTGCTTTACCAACACTCACTTGAAGTGCGAAGTGTAGGGTTAGCATGGCTTTTTTCGTCTCCTGTCATAAGTCTCATTCTTGATCTTCAATGTAAGTGAGTGGGTAACATATAAAACGTTGGTCTTGTGTTTAGGTAAAGTCTAAAGTCACGAATCACATTACCAGGTATGCTGAACTTTTACTGACAAAGAATTTCGTATTGCTTGGGGTAGGTCATATGACAATTATCTATGGAGTTAAACAGGCGTTTAACAATTCAGGGGATGGAAGGTACAGGGGAAGAAACGTTATAACAACGTCACTGAGGGACGTCATCACTTATGCGAATGTGTGGGTGGCTAAGACTGGCTTTAGCCTCATTTTCTTAAGTAAACAAGTTAATGAAACGTAATTGGCAATGCACAGTATTTCCCAAAATTAGGCCATTGTATGAAGCACTCCCTGCTTTGATATCATGGAAATCCATCAGTTATTTTAGGAGTTATTTAAAAAAAAGACTATTACACGGCCTCTGGAAACGATAGTAGCTATTTAGCTCCTCTAGGAATGCTTATATTATACCGTCAGTTTTTAGTTCGGTGATTTAGGTAACCGATCTTACCCTTCGCGAGGCTTAGTAGCCTAGGCGTCTGGCCCTAGTACGTTCATGCATGATATAAGTTTTTCCGAGTGTTATATTATTGAAGCTATAGGCAAATATTTTATACATGTAAGATATTGTTGAATGTTTTTTCCAAGATTGTATACGAGAGAGTTTCGGTGAATTAGGTAATCGATTCTCACCTTACCTAGTCTCGTAACCTAGGTACAGTAGTATATTTTCGCACATCCCCTGTTGTTCTTTTCTCCTTCGGAGGCTAAGTTCAATCCCTCTCTCCCTCTGTAAGCCTTTGGCTTAATCCTAGTGATTCTATCTGTATAATAATTCAGGTATAACTATTCTAAGATATGTCTGTCCTGACCTGATAACCAGAGTGACTGGTTTCTTGGGTTAGGGCAGAACATCAGAGTTTCTAGTCTGTGGTCTGCTTCTTCCTAGCATAGAGTATGAGTTTCCTTTGCTAGGTTAGTTGCGGACACAGGAAGCTTTGCTTCCCTAGTCCACGTCTGAAGGATTCTGTACGATGATTCCTTCCTTTAGTGGTCTAGCAGACTGTCCTGTGCTGTTTTTCTCGGGCTGGCGAATGAGTTTTCTCCGTTGCCTGATGAAATAACTTCACCTAACTTTGTTCTGGTTGGGAGGAGGATAGCAAGTATTGCCAGTCTTCCTCCCTAATAGACAACTCTTGGTTAGGATGAGCTTCCCTAACTGCTGAGTGTGTCTCTTGCGAGTCGGCCGGCAGAGACCCTTTGTTCTTTGCAGAGTGAACCCCAGACCTCAGTTGGTCTCCCTGCCATGTCATCTGCCGGTAGAGCCCGGCAGGCTATGGATTCTTTGGATGGAAGGTCGTATGGCAATGCCGCCTTATAACCTTACATCCATACTGTTTCTGACTCTTGTGTTGTACCCCTAACCCGGCTGCTGGGTTAACAGCCGACAGCCGGGCAGGTGGAGGTTCTCTGGTTCTTGGCTACTGACGGCGGGCATGGGTATTATTACCTTTGCCTGCCGGCAGTGGAAACACAGCCCGAATCTGCTGGCCACTACGATCAGCAGCCGGCAGCCGGGTATTAGTGTTTTCAGCTGTCGGCTGGCAATGATTGCCGGCCGGCACACAGTCGCGAATCAGTGGGCTGCCGCCTATTAGTTAAAGATAGTATATCTTTGAACTATACATGGGTAGATGCCAGCCGGCACAACAGCATGCGATGTACAGTAGTTGCTATATTTGTAGTGTAGTACACACTGCATTAGTAGAAACTGATGTACAGAGGTTGTGATAACACTAAAGTTCTTCATCATACTTGATGTTATCTTGTATAGCCTTTTGTTGAGACCGTACAATATATAGAAAGTAAGTTCTTTCTGTATTATTTCTATCCCGTATATTAAAACTTTATCTCAAGGTGTGAACTACACCTTAAATTTCCATTTAGGAAATTACATAAGGTATTCTAGAATAGAATTAACCTTAGTTTTAATATCTCGGGAGGTTTCAGCAATTGACTGGGCTGGAAATACAAGTATGTGTCTTTCCTTCTTTCTTTTATAGCTTTTCTATATAAGCTAAATGTTTCAATATAAGTGAAAGCCTTCACTTGATACTCATGGATTTTTCTTCTCTTTACAGGAGGACCATGCGAAGTGCGGGAGTATGTTCTATAATGTCCGCAGTAAGAACTTCTGTGGACATCAACTTTGCAGGAGGCACGCAGCATGCGCAGCCTCCAGATGTGATCTCCGGTATTGGGACCCTCAGGTGTGTACAGTTTGTTCTAACCTGATTACTGAGGCCTTTGATGACCCTAAGTCGACGGAGTTAAGGGATGCTGCCAGGGAAATGTTACGATCCTGGGTGAGGGGTTTTCAGAAAAACACCTCAGGCCCCTACCTTCAAAATGAGAAGATGAGGGCCTACCTTTTCCCTAAAGCATCGGCTGATGCAATCATCCCCCAGCCTCAGGTGGAGATACCAACTGCCCAGAATCCGGTAGATTCTGGAGTCTCGGCCACCGTTCAAGACATCCAATTGGACGATAGGATGTCGGAGGTGTCGGATTCTACTGAGAAGGACCTTCTAGGAGAAGGCCAGGAGGAGGAGCTGTTCCAGGCTCCTCAAGTAGAAGAGCAAGAAATCGACGAAGTGTCGGTTACATCGGTTCCCGACCCAGAACCTGTTCCCTCTACATTGTCTGCTATCCCAGATGAACTGGGAAAGACTTTTTCTTCCATTGTTGAGATGATCCAACAAATTCAAAGGAAGAATGATGAAAAGGAAGCTGAAAGAAACTGGAGATACGTAGACTTGCCGCATCGCGTGAGCCCCAAAAGCGGCTCAGCATGAAGGATCTTCCTTTGTGCTCGGATACCAATCCTTGGAGGTATGCCGAACACATGCCAATGGCAACCGGGAAGATTGTGATCTCAGAAAAGTTGGGAGCAATTCCCCTGGAAGAAGTGGAATTTTGGCCCAACAAAGATTCTTATCCGGACTACTATGTCCGTCTTAGGAAGGAGCCAGCCTCAAAGGAGGAGACGGAGCCGAAGGAGGTCATAGTTTTTTACCATAGTAAAGCTCAGACGTTACCAGATAGCTCGATGAAAGAGAGGGGCTTCACCAACTCAAAGGTGCCTGCCTCTCCTACCAGAGCCTTTCCCTTCTTGGAAAAGGGATATAAGGCAGCCTTAAGGCGGTGAAGGCAGGGAAACCATGCCCCTCCTTGGAGGAGTGCAAGCCATTATCTCTGACCTTGCCCTTGGACCAGGAAGACTGGAAGGACGTACACCTTACCATCTCAGTCGGGAAGCTTGAAGCTGATATTGCTGAACGCTAGTTCGGTGAGGCACTTCCAAAACTGTCGGAGGTTCTCTTGCGTAGAGAGCAAGAGACAAAGGAAAGACTTGCGGGATCGATGATGTTGCAAACGACACTAGAAACAATGGCAAGTAACCCCAAGAACCAGGACATGTTCATGGTTGTGGCCAAAACCCATCTGGCCACAGTTACGAAGGATCTCTATAGCTTTATTAAAGCTAGGAGAGCCTGTAGAGAGTTTGTGTTCGCCTCGGCTGCCGTGAGGCACGAACCGAGGAAACTGATCTCCTCTCGTATTTGGGGTAAAGACCTCTTTCCAAATGAAGTGGTTAAAGATGTAGTAGACAAGGCCGCCACAGAGAATAGGAACCTTCTCAAAAAGTGGGGCTTAGATCTTAAGAGAAAGTCTTCTCCGGATGAGGGTCCCCAACCCAAGAGGAAGACAAAAAGGTGTAGGCCATCCTCTCGGCCGGCTAAACCTTACCGACAGCAACATCAACAAAAACTTCCTGTGACTGTGGTGCCTCAGATAGTGGCACAACCTCCAACCATGTACCAGCTGGTACATCAACAAGTGGCGACACAGTCGCCAGTTTTTAACCCAGCCTTCAAAAAGCAGACTTCTTCCTTTCATTCGAGAGCTAGAGGAACAGCTAGAGGTTCTTCTAGACGCCCTTCAAGAGGAAGGGGATACAGGGGAGGACGCGGTAGGAGGGAGACCACACCTATTTAGGGATTGCTGGACCTTCGATCCCTGGGCACACAGCCTAATTAAAAATGGACTAGGTTGGAGCTGGAGCAGTCCTCCACCTCAATTTCCTCAATTCTTCCAACACTCATCCCCCGTTCTGGAAGAATATGTCTGAGAACCCCTAGACAAAAGAGTATTCTGGAAAGTTAAGTCCATAAAATTGTAAGGAAGGCTGTTTTGTGTTCCAAAGGACTCAGAAAAACTCAGAATCATTCTAGACTTGTCACCCCTCAACAAGTTCATAGTGAACTACAAGTTCAGAATGCTCACGCTTCAACACATAAGGACTCTACTGCCCAGAAGGGCATATACTGTCTCTATAGACTTGTCTGACGCTTATTGGCACGTTCCAATTAATTGTCACCTCTCCTCCTACCTAGGCTTCAAGTTACATAGAAAACTTTACGCCTTCAGAGCCATGCCTTTCGGGCTAAACATTGCCCCAAGGATTTTCACGAAGCTCGCGAACGTAGCCGTCCATCAATTACGCCTAAACGGGGTCCAAATAGTAGCCTACTTGGACGACTGGCTGGTGTGGGCAGCATCTAGGACAGAATGCATGCAAGCTTCTAAGATAGTGATCCAGTTCCTGGAACATCTGCGATTCAAGATCAACATCAAAAAGTCTCGACTTTCTCCAGCTCAAAAATTTCAGTGGTTAGGAATCGACTGGAATTTGGAGTCACATCGACTTTCCATTCCTGGTAAGAAGAGGAAAGAAATAGCAGGATCTGTCAAGAGATTATTGAGATCCAAACGGATATCAAGGCACGAACAGGAGAGAGTGCTGGGCTCTCTACAGTTTGCTTCGATAACAGATCCAGTGCTAAGAGCACAGCTTAAGGATGCAACAGGAGTCTGGAGAAAATACGCATTAAACGCGCGAAGAGATCTAATAAGACCACTACCGACTCGACTGCGAACGCTTCTCAAGCCGTGGTCTAATGCCAAGCAATTGAAGAATTCAATACTTCTTCAACCTCCTCCCCCGTCAGTAACTATCCACACAGACGCTTCAAAGGAAGGTTGGAGAGGTCACTCTCATCAGATGAGAGTCCAAGGAGCTTGGTCCAATCTTTTCAAGTCATTTCACATCAACTTTCTAGAAGCCATGGCAGTACTTCTGACACTAAAGAAAGTTTCTCCTCGCCACTCGACCCCACATAAGACTGGTTCTAGACAGCGAGGTGGCGGTGAGATGCCTGAATCAACAAGGGTCGAGGTCACCTCAAATCAACCAAGTGATGTTGGCCATATTCCGTTTGGCGGAAAGGAGGAAATGGCACCTGTCAGCAGTTCACATTCAAGGGTTCCGCAATGTGACAGCGGACGCTCTATCCAGGTTTACACCTATAGAGTCAGAATGGTCCCTTGACGCAGGATCGTTCTCCTTCATCTCGAGTCAAGTCCCAGAGCTGCAGATAGACCTCTTTGCGACGAAAGACAACAAGAAAATAGATCGTTATGTGTCCCCATACAAGGATCCGCTAGCGGAGGCAGTGGACGCTATGTCCCTGGACTGGAACAGATGGTCTAGTATTTATCTGTTCCCTCCGCACAACCTCCTTTTGAAGGTCCTCGATAAGCTGAGATCCTTCAAAGGGAAAGCAGTAATAGTGGCCCACAATGGCCAAATAGTGTGTGGTTCCCTCTGACATTGGAACTACGACTAAAATTCGTACCGCTACCGGATCCATCCCTGTCTCAGCGAGTACAGAAGTCGACTGTCTTCGCTTCATCACAGAAAACACGGAACCTACATCTCATGATTTTTTCTCCTTAATGATGAGAAAAAGATTCGGTGTTAAAAGTCAGTTCAGACTTTTTGAGGAAACCAGAAGACATTATGAGGCTTCAGGGAAGAAATAGATATCCCTTGTCAAGGCGAAGAAACCAAAAGAAATATAGAAAGATTTTTATTTATCATTCTTCATTCACCTTCATGGGCAAGGTTTAGCAGCCAACACAATTCTTTTGTTCAAGTCTGCCTTGACAAGACAGATACCATATGCCTTACAGGTCGACCTTTCTAACGACATTCTTAATGAACTACAAAGGCCCATGCTAGGCTTAGCCCTTCAGCACCTCCAAGGACCCTTTGCATGGTCAGTAGATAAGTTTCTTCATTGTGTATAAATAATGAACAATGAGGAATGAGCTTAGAAGGCCTTGAATTTTAAGTCATATTTCTGCTTGTACTCGCTTTGGGGGCCAGAGTTAGTGAAATAGTGGCTCTCTCTAGAGAGGAAAGCTACGTCCAGTTCTTGGAAGGAGAACTGAATCTATATCTAGACCCAACGTTTCTTACCAAGAACAAGCTACCCACCAACAGGTGGGGTCCCTAGAGAATCTTCCCTCTGAAGGAAGATGCATCTCTATGTCCAGTGGAGTGCCTAAGGTCTATCTTCATAGAACTTCATACTTTATGGGAGGACAGCTGTTCAGAAGAGAAACACTGGGTTCAAAGTTTTCTATAACTAAGGGCGAAACTCACCCGGGTTATTCGCAGAACGGATCCAGACAGTACACCCGTTAGTCATGATCCAAGGAAAGTTGCCTCTTCCATAAAATTTCTTTAATTATATGGACTTTAAACAGCCTTGTTTGTACACCGGCTGATAGTCACCCAAGGTGTTCTTTACGCACTATGCGAAGCTAGTGGAGCAACTTAAGAGTTCTGTGGTAGCAGCAGGTAGAATTCTTTAACCTTCTCTTTTAAATCTGCGAGGAACAGTATAATTAATTTGGGACGATTAATTAAGAGGGTGCGTGTGTAGTCACTGTATGTTACTACACACTGAGCGATAGGCCACGAAAGTGTCCTTACGAACTGTTCCATTGTCGTCGGTGAGCTATAGCATAATACGGACACTTGTGCCAAGCGTTTTTCACGCTAGTGTAAATTAACAGTATACAGACTATATCATTATTATTAATAATTCAATTGAAGTGGCAAATCTGTTTACTAGTAGACAAAACAATATTTTCTGTTGACTGTTTTCTCCTTATGCTTTGACGCATATCATCCACGTTTTATAAATTTCATAAATGTTGATCTGATATTTACGTTTATTAAATTTTAATAAACTAGTTCATAGTGATCCCTGCGTCTTATTCACCCACACTCATTTTATTAGAAATGTACTGAGCATTAAGATTAAAATATGGATATTTTTATCACGGTATGTCTTTTTAGACTGTTCCCTGATTCAAGCAAAAGTCCACTCACTCTAACCCTTCCTTGGAAGGGTTGACGTGGTACCCTAACGTGATGGTGGCAAAGAGGCAAAATTTGTTCCTATGCGGATACAACCATTATCCAATAGTTTATAAGAGTAGTCACATTGGGGAAGGTGTCACAAATTCATACTGACATTGGTGACTCTTATACAAACTTTGCTTTATATTGTATAGGGCGAGACCACTATACAAGCTTGTCATTTTGTCATCCATAATTATTATGCACTCTCGAGACTTTTTCCAGAGTCTAGTATGACTCTTCCCTGTAGAAGGCAGGAAGCACTAACATAGTTCATGCTTAGATGAAATGATGTATGACGGTAACATCATAGGTCTCTAGGTCTAGACGGACCAAGAAAATACTTTCTTGAGAGTACGGCACTGATTGAGAATCCACAGATACAGTAATGCTCTGGTAAACTTCCATCAGGACGACATGGCCTGAGCCCAAAAAACGGATTTTGAGCGAAGCGAAAAATCTATTTTTGGGTGAGGTAGCCATGTCGTCCTGATAGACCTGCCCTTCCTTTTATTGTAAAAGGGCTTATTGACCCCTCCCTATAATACAGTATCTGTAACACCTCGTATATCGCTACAAGGAATAAAGAGGGCGCTACCGCCTTCATCAGATACACTCTGGAAACGGAATAAGAGAGATGCCTTATGAGCGGCTCTCTTTTCATTCTCGTTTCAGATTCTTGTCACTGTAACCCCTCGAAGCGTTAATACTGTTTGGGGTGAAGATAGCTATGTGACGTGCCAAGAATACGTCCTCTGATATTATGCGATATCCCTGTGAGATTATTTAGGGATATTCGCTCCAGGAGTTAGAATTCTGGATACCTTAAGGCAAAATTCTCTGGGAATATCAAATATACCCTAGAAAGCTATCTATTAGGAACTTCCATCAGGATGACATGGCTACCTCACCCAAAAATAGATTTTTCGCTTCACTCAAAATCTGTTATATATATATATATATATATATATATATATATATATATATATATATATATATATATATATATATATATATATACAGTGTTGTGCATTGTAATGCTCTTTATTCTAGCAATATGTATAGACTCTTAGATTTAACAGCTGTGTAAATCATGCTTGACATTTTTATGAATATCTAAAGAAACTAATAACAGATAAAATTTTAATTTTATTCTGAAATACTTGAATATTGCAATGCCAGTTGAATACATAATTATGCTAATTTCCGTAATATTTAATTGTCAAGTTTTCCATTTGTAATTTGCCCTATCATGATCTCCAAAGTCTTCATGCCTCGTTCTCTTCAGTCACAGCGAAGAGTTGTTTGAGGTGCTACATAAACCAGTTTCCTCCTCACAACTGTTTTTGTTTAATCAAATTTGACCATCAGTTATTGATTTGATCGTGTTACTCTTACTAAGGTGCGTTGTTATATCATTCACAAAAGGAAAATTGTCATGAACCATAAAAAAATGAATTGTATCTAACCAAATATTCACGAATGGAATTGTTAAAGGATAGGCTTATTGTCCCTCACGTAGGATCATGGGTTCAAAGGTCATTTCAAGTACTACCTGTCATAAATCAAAATCCTGTAATTATGAGAACATATAAACGCAAAAAAAAAAAAAAAAACTACAAGATGATATGTGAATAAAGGACTAAAAGTAAAGTAAAAAAAAAAATATTTCTAGTATTATATTAGTATGCTATTAGTTTTTGATCTGTTCAATCAATTCTGAATTGCCTTAAGATAACGTAAATTAGAACTTATGTATAAATTGAATTCTTATTTCAACCTATTTTGAAGGCAATACGATACATAGAAATAATGGGAAAACAGATATTTCATAATTTCAGTATATACGGCTTTCAACCTTAGACGTACTGTAGTAATATTAACCCTGCAATGCAGACATTGTCCTGTGAGATGAACATGAAAAGTTTTACCATGATCTAAAATTATTTAAAACTTACCGTAGATCCTATGGATACTACCGCTACGCGGACACGCCGCATT
>NC_090759.1:2167655-2172655 GCF_036898095.1 Palaemon carinicauda | reverse complement strand
ACTCTCCATTTACTCCAAAATAATACAATCCCGCTGTTCTCATCTTCTTGCATCAAGAACTTCTGTATATGTACGCTGGCATCACGAATTCTGTTTGGTTGACTATATTGACATTTCAGTTCCAAGTCGTTTAGTGAGGAAATTGAGCTATTTTATTTTTATAATTCCTTCCCCCTCTTCAACATATCTTGCTAATTATTGCTTTCCCAGAATTTAAAAAACCACCTGATTACTGTGCAAGAAGATGAGAACTTCAGGATTGCATTATGTTGGAGTAAATGGAGAGCGTGGTGTTGTAAACAATTACCACAACTCACTTCCATCTTTTGGTCATGGGAAACTACTCAATTCCTCCTCTTGGTCGTGAGAAACAACTCAATTCCTCCTTTCAGTCATGGAAAATGAATCAATTTTTTCCTTTCAGTCATAGGAAACAATTCCTTTTCACGTTTCAGACATGGGAAGCAACCCAATTCCTCTTAACAGTCGTTGGATACCGACTCAATATCTCTTTTTGGTCAAGAAAAACAACTCAATTCTTCCTTTCGGGTATGGGAAACGATAATTCCTACTTTCAGTCATGGAAAATGACTCAATTCCTCCTAAGACGTTAAAGGAAACCTCTCAATTCCTACCTTCGGTTATGGGAAGCAACTCAATTCCTCCTTTTAATTGTGGGAAATGACTCATATCCTACTTTCAGTAATGGGAAACAATGATATTCCTCCTTTTGGCCATGGGAAACGACTCAGTTCCTGCTTCTGGTTATTGGAAATGGCCCAGTCCCTTCTTCCGGTCATGAAAAATGACTCAGTTCCTCTATTAGGTCATGGAAAGTTTCTCATTTCCTCCTTTTCATCATGAAAGACTCAATTCCTCCTTCCAGTCATGGGGAATGACCAAAATCCTTCTTTTGGTCATGGTAAGCGACTCAATTCCTCCTTTTGATTATAGGAAACAACTCAATTGCTCCTTTTTTTACAATTGGAAAATTATTACTTTCAGTCATGGGGAACAAATAAATTCCTCTTTTCAGTCATGGAAAATTATGCAAAACCTCCTTGCGGTCATGGGAAACTACTCAATTCCTACTTTACGTCATAAGAAACGACTCAATTCCTCTTTTCATTCATGAAAGCTAACTCAATTCCTCCTTTTGGTTATGGGAAACAACTCAGTTCCTTCCTTAGGTCATGGGAAAGGCTTCAACCCTCTTTTCGGTCATGGGAAATGCTTCAGCTCCTCCTTCCAGTCATGGGAAAGCACTCATTTCCTTATTTTAATCATATGACACGACTCAGTTCCTCATTCACATCATGGGAAAAAACTTAGTTCCTCATTTCAGTTAAGGGAAACAACACAATTCCTCCTTTCGGTCATGGGAGACAACTCAGTTCCTCCTTCACTTCATGGGAAATGACTGAATTGTTTCCTTTGGTTATGGAAAACGACTCAGTTCCCCTTTTCATTCATGGGATACAACTGAATTCTTCATTTATATCATGAGGAACGAGTCAGTTCCTCCTTTCTGCCTTGGGAAACGACTTAATTCCTGCTTTCGGTAATGGGAAAAAACTCAGTTCCTCCGTTACCTCGTGAAAAATATCATGTTCCTCCTTTTGCTCATGGGAAACGGCTCAGTTCCTTCTTTTGTTCATGAGAAATGACTCAAATCCTCTTTTAAGTCATGGAAACTAATCAGTTCTTCCTTTTAGTCATGGGACATGACTAATTTCGTCCTTTATGTCATGAAAAATTATTCAAATCATCCTTTCATTCATGGAAACGACTCAATTCCTCGTTTACGGCATGAAAAATGACTCAGTTCCTCTGTTCGTTTATGGGAAATATCCAAATTCCTAATTTTTGTCATGGGAAACAACTGAGTTCCTCCTTTCCGTCATGGGAAACGAGTCAATTCTTCCATTACGTCCTGGGATATGATTCAATTCTTCTTTTTGGTCATGGAAAACTATTCAGTTACTCCTTTCGTTCATGGGAAAGGACACAATTATTCCTTCCGGCCATGGGACCAACTCAGTTCTTCCTTTACGTCATTGGAAACGACTCAGTTCTTTTTTCCGTTCATAGGAAAGGACTCAATTCCTCATTTACATCATTGGTAACGACTAAGTTCCACTTTTCGGTCATAGGAAACTACTCTATTCCTCCTTTACGTCAAAGGGAACGACTAAATTCCTCCCTTCGGTCATGGGAAACAACTTATTGAAAGATTAGGTCATATGAAACAGCTTAATTCCTCCGTTCAGTCATGGGACATGACTCAATACCTCCTTTAATTCATGGGAAATTACCCAATTCCTCTTTTATGTCATGGGATGCAGCCCAGTTCCTCTTTTCATTCATTGAAAACGGCTCAATTCCTCATTTACTTCATGGGATATGATTCAGTTCCTCCTTTCAGTCTTGGCAAACGACTCAATTCCTCCTTTAGGGCATGGGTAACAAATCAATTACTCCTTTAGTTCATGGGAAACGACTCAATTCTTTTTTTCAGTCATGGGAAACGACTCGATTCCCCCTTTCGTTCATGGGAAACAACTTAATTCCTCTTTTTGGTCATGGTTAACGACTCAATTCCTCTTTTTGAGCATGGGCAACAAATTAATTACTCATTTAATTCATGGGAAACGACTCAATTCTTTCTTTCAGTTATGGGGAACGACTCAATTCCATATTGGGTTCATGGGAAACAACCTAATTCCTCTTTTTGGTCATGGTTAACTACTCAATTCCCCCTTTTGGTCATGGGAAAAAAACTTAATTCTTCCTTTATGTTATGGGAAATAACTCAATTCCTATTTTTGGTCGTTCATGAGTAAATACTCAATTCCTTCTTTATGTTATGGGAAACGAATGAATTCCCCCTTTTGGTCATGGGAAATGACTATTCCTCCTTTTGCTAACGAGAAATGAAATACTTCCTCCTTTCTGTCAGGGTAAATGACTCATCTACTCCATTTGGTCATGGGAAAAAACTAAATTCTTATTGTATATTATGGGAAATGGCTTAATTCCACCTTTTGGTCATGAGAAATGACTCATCTCCTCCTTCCGTTAATGGAATAAAACTCAATTCCTTATCTATGTCATAATAAACGACTCAGTTCCTCCTTTTTGTCGTCGGAAACGACCCAATTCCTCATTCCGGTCATAGAAAAACCTCATTTCATTGTTTACATCATGAAAAATGCATCAGTGCCTCCTTTCAGTCATGGAAAACCACTCAATTCATCCTTTCGGTTCAGAGGAATGACTCAGTTCTTCTTTTACCTCATGGGAAATAACTAAACTACTCTTTCATTTCATGGGAAATAACTCAATTTCTCTTTTCGGTCATGGGAAACGAATCAATTCCTCGCATATATCATGGGAAATATCTCAATTCCTCTTTTCGTTCATGGAAAAGACTCATTTCTACTTTGCGTCATGAGAAATTACTCATTTCCTCCTTTACGTCATGGTTAATGACTTAATTCCCCCTTTTGGTCATGGGAAACGACTTAATTCCCCTTTTACCTTATAGGAAATGACTCAAGTCCTCCTTTCGTCCATGGGAAATGTCTCAATTCATCCTTCAGAGACGGTTCAGTTCCTTATTTCATTCATGGGAAACTCCTCATTTCCTCACTAACGTCATGGGAAACGACTCTGTTCCTCTTTTTTGGTCATGGATAACGACTCAATTCCTCCAATCGGTCATGGAAAATGACTCACCTCGTCATTTCGCTCATGGGAAACGACTCAATTACACATTCCGGTCATGGGAAATGACTTTGGTTCCTCCTTTTGGTCATGAGAAGAAATCAGTTAACAATTTTAGTTATGGGAAACAACTCAGTTCCTCCTTTACGTCATGGGAGATGACTTAATTCCTCATTTCGGTCATGAAAATGATTCAATTCCTCCTTCCAGCCATAGGAAACAACTCAATTCCTCTTTTCATTCATGGGCAACGACTTAATTCCTTCTTTCCGTCATGGGAAACCATTCAATTCTACCATTTCGGTCATGGGAAAGCAATGCTCTTGTCATCTTTGATGTGAGCAAATGAGATCCCTCATTATCACCGTCAAATCCCTTCCGGCGAATCTCCCCTCTACCTCTTTGTCTTCTGTTAACTGCTAGTTAATCTGGTGATTAAATAGCCCTTATGGCCCTTAACAATAGCAATGAAAACAAAGCCCTATATCATCAAAGAAGCATCATAGGGAAAGGGGATATGCCTCCACCTTCCCTCACCCCGACCAGCTTATGCCATACGAGGATTGTTATGGAAACCCTATCAAGACTGAATCAAGTTAGATTTGCATATATCAAGCCGGATACGTGTAATTTGGATGAGGATTTTCCCGGCTCCATTTTCTTTTCATCTTCCAACATCTTTTTCTTATATGATTTTCTTAGCCAAAACTTTTACGCTGAGAAACTTTTTATCTTTTAAATTAGATATTTTTCGTTATTAACGCCACAACAGTTTTCTAATAAGGGTAGAAATTATAATTTCTGTAAGGGTGTGAGATACCACGGCTGATTGAATTCGATATTAAAAGGTATTTGCGACTTATTCTTAAAATTCTAAATCCCGAATGTTAGTGATAAAGTTGTCATAAAATAGCCAACTATTACATACTTAGCAATCAAATTTAATGGTGGAGATGGGATAGTTTCAATTCCGAGTAAAATCCTGAACTCCACATGATTACATGTAGCAAAGACGGTATTGTTATCTCGCATTACAGACGAGTGACCTAAACAGTTTAATGTTTATTCTTATTTCTATCGGTCATAGATTACAGTCCTTGGCCTGGCAGAAATGTCTTTGATTAAACGATTCGTCCTATGGATCGGAGATCCTATGCCTAAGTGAATTCGATATTATAGGGTATTTCTAACTTATTTGAAATACACACACACACACACATACACACTATATATATATATATATATATATATATATATATATATATATATATATA
>NC_090759.1:2147655-2157655 GCF_036898095.1 Palaemon carinicauda | reverse complement strand
TACACAGGAAAAAAAATTCCTTCAGGCTAATAAATAATACATCATTGAATAAGTGTTTTCACAGTAAAGGGAATGAGAATTGCGTACATTCATGTTTTTATTCTGGAGATATTTTCTATATATTTGAATGGTCTCAAACATCTTTATAATAATAATCAAGCAGAGAGATACAAAGATTATTTTCAATGATATGCCTTGGTTTCATACAAGAAAGGTTCTAGAAGATGTGCACCGAGAAACATTTGCAATTGAATGTAAAAATCGATTTGTGGACTTAGAGACTTTAAGAGTTGAAGAGCAGGCAATTAACGAAGAATGGTGGGATATTAAGAACATATAATAGTCAGTTGGTACTGAAGATTTGAGACATGCAATTACAAAGATAAAGCCACGGATATCAAATCATTCTTGGGTTACTATGAAAAGGAGACAAAGACAGAGATTGATTGTTCAATTTTTGTTTCTAGGAAGCAATGAGAGTTACAAGGTAGAGCATGCCAAGTATTTCAAAATTGATAAAAAAGTCAAAATGAAAGCCAGGAATGACTAGAGAGAGTATTTAGACAGTAAAGCAGATGAGACTGAGAAAGTTATATATTTAGGAAGGGGCTATGGTGTAAGAATTGCTCATAGAATTATCAATGAAATCTCTACTAGGGCTAAACCGAAGAGGCATATGCCCATCAAAAAGAGATATGGGACTGTTATAACAACAGAAGATAAAGAAAGGCAACGTTGGACAGAACATTTTAGCGAGGTCATGAAGAGGAGATATGAAAGGAATGATTTGATTGATATACCTGAAGCTGAGGAAAACCTTGATGTACTCACAAAAGAAATCAGTGTGCTTGAAGTTGAAGCTATCATTAAAAAACTCAAGAGATTGAAAATCCCTGGATACGATGGAATAACTGCTGTGATGATATTGGCCGGCAATGACGTGACTCCCAGAATACTTACAAGATTATTTTGTAGAATGTGACACGATGAGGCAACATCTGATGAATGGGAGCTGGAAGTGTTAGTGAAAATGGAAAATATCGGAGATCTGAATGATTGCAGTAATTACAAAGGCATTACCTTAAGCCAGTTGTCCTGAAAATATATAACATGCGTACTCTAAAGAAACTAAACAAAGATTGATGAAAGCTGAGAGATGTAAAGTAGTATTTAGAAAAGGTAGAAGTTGTACTGACCAAATTTTCCTTTTAGGACATGTACAATAATGTGTGGAATACAAAAATCCACTTATGGTGGCATTTGTGTACTATGAAAAAGCCTTTGATATTTTGCACCAATCCATCATGTGTAGTCCTCTGTTATATTGTTCTTCTTGAATATATAAATTTGATCAAGTCTATTCATGAGCATAGCAAGTGAAAAGTAAATGTTAGTAGACTTCTATCAAGGGATGGTGAAGGATTAGGCTGGATAAGTAATAAGAAACTAGCTGACTTAGAGTATGCTGATGACGCTGTCTTTATTAGCAGAACACCACATAATTTGCAATGCATGCTTACCAGAATGCTTGGAATATCACATGAGGTTGGGATTAAGATAAGTAGAAGAAAGACAGATGACAAGAACAGAATATGCAAAGGAAGATGAAAATTTATAACACTGGAAGAAGAAAGGAAAATGTAAAATCATTTAGATATTTAGGAACTATAACCTCTAATACAGGGTCTTTATGATTGGAAATTAATGAAGGATTGAAAAAAAAAACAAATCAGACAATTACTAGGTTAAATAAAATCTGGAAATCATGTTGCCTGAAATTACATATAAAAAGCAGAGTATATATCAGTTTACTGACATAAATTTTTGTCGTGGTATGACAACGAAACAATACCAAATATATTTTGTTGATTTATTAACCCTGGATAGGTACGGTGGGTCGTTCGCGACCCCGAACGTCAAAAAAAAAAAACAGGTTTTTCTCACGTGACTCAGCCCCGTGACTGAATTTGTGGGTGATCGACCTGCAGGAGGTGTCTCCCCTACACGCTCTAGTAGTGTCCAGATGTGCATTGCTGTAGCTGTACTCCTTCCCCGATTTCTGAGACGAGTCGGGGTCGTTCGCGACCGAGTTTACCCTTCTAAGGTAGTTTGCATAATTATCAAAGTTATTACGTATTATGAAATTGTCGTAGAATGGTGCAACTTGTATAGGTTATCAGTTGTGGAAAGTCTTGGTGGATTGTTTGGCTACCATGTGCATGATTTTTTTTTTAGTTAAAATGTCGTTCATCACCACGAGGACCATTTTACCGCGATTGCCCCTTTTTCATTTTTTTTCATTTTTTTGCCAAGTCATTTTTCCGTAAGATATTGCCAAATAGTGTCGTAAAACTTTTGCTTGTTTAGTGTTGGAAAGTGTGTCTAAATGATCTGGCTACCCATGCATGACTTTGTTTTTGTCAGATACGACGTAGTTATTGGTATATTGGGTATTTAACTGCGGTTACCAATTTCTGTTTTTTTTCAATATTTGTAAAAATTACTACGTAGTAAGGAATTGCCGTATATTATTCATTTTTTTTTTTCATGTTTATGTGTTAGAAAGTGTGCCTTGATGGTTGGGCTAACACGTGCATGTCTTTTTTTTTTTTTATCTGAGATGCCGTATATTAGAATGTCGGGCATTTTACCGCGAGTACCCCTTTTTCATTTTTTTTCATTTTTTTGCCAAGTCATTTTTCCGTAAGATATTGCGAAATAGTGTCGTAAAACTTTTGCTTTTTTAGTGTTGGAAAGTGTGTCTAGATGATCTGGCTACCCATGCGTGATTTTGTTTTTGTCAGATACGACGTAGTTATTGGTATATTGGGTATTTAACTGCGGTTGCCAATTTCTGTTTTTTTTTCAATATTTGTAAAAATTTACTACGTAGTAAGGAATTGCTGTATATTATTGATTTTTTTTTCATGTTTATGTGTTAGAAAGTGTGCCTTGATGGTTGGGCTAACACGTGCATGTCTTTTTTTTTTATCTGAGATGCCGTATATTAGAATGTTGGGCATTTTTCCGCGAGTGCCCCTTTTTATTTGTTTTGCATTTTTTTGCTTAGTCATGTTACCGTAAGGAATTGGCAAGTAGTGTCGCAAAACTTATATTTTTATAGTGTTGGAAAGTGTTTCTAGATGATCTGGCTACCCATGCCTATTTTTTTTTTAGCCAGATATGGCGTATATATAAGTATGTGTTCGATTTTCCTGTGATTGCCATTTTTTTGTTTTTTTCCCATTTCTTTCAAAATTACTACGTACTAAGGAACTATCACAGAGTAATGATTCATTTATGTGTTTATTTGTCGGAAAATGTGCCTTGATGGTTTGCCTAGCACGTGGCTGAATTTTTTTTTTCTGAAATGCCGTATATTAGAATGGCCATTTTTCCACGAGTGCCCCTTTTTATTTGTTTTGCATTTTTTTGCTTAGTCATGTTACCGTAAGGAATTGGCAAGTAGTGTCGCAAAACTTATAATTTTATAGTGTTGGAAAGTGTTTCTAGATGATCTGGCTACCCATGCCTATCTTTTTTTTAGCCAGATATGGCGTATATATAGGTATGTGTTCGATTTTCCGGTGATTGCCATTTTTTCGTTTTTTCCCAATTCTTTCAAAATTACTACGTACTAAGGAACTATCACAGAGTAATGATTCCTCTAGATGTTTATTTGTCGGAAAATTTTGTTTACTTTTTTTTTGATTGAATATCATCAAATTTTTTTAGCTAAAATATTATATTGTTTTACATTTTTTTTTTTCGATTTTATTTCCCTTCAAAAAAATTTTTTTGGGTCAGAATTTTAATTTTATAGTCGTAAAATAATCGACAATTATCCAGCAACCCACCATACAATTTTTATGCATATCCAATAATAATTAGATTAGTAAATAACACCTTGAAATTGACATACCCTTCCTACATTTCAAGTGGCAGATTAGGGAGTCTGAGTCAGTGTGGTTGGCGGCCATTTTGTGGACATATCCGAAGCGTAAGCTGCCCTATCTATATATATTCTTGTTCCCTATAGAATTTGTGATATTTTTTTATATTTTTACCTGCATAAATATCATATTATATATTAAATATATGTATTTTTTTACGAAATTTCTAAGTACTCAAAAAATTACCTTTAGATATGGCCCCTGATATAAATGTAATTTACAAAATAATGAAGATTTTTTTTACATATTTCTATTTTAGGATAACATATGTTTATTCCCTAAAAAAATTAGCCACTTCCTATTTCATTTGGGTACCCAAAAAAATTCATGAAATTTGGACAAATTTTTTTGGCCAAAAAAAGTTACCCTTTTTTTCTCATTTCAGATCTTCACCTCCATGGGTCTGACTTCATCCAAAATACATCAAGATGTGTCCTAAACATTCAAGAATCAATTCCTAAAAGGATTTGTGTATATATGTATAAACTTTTTTTTTATGAATTTTTATGTCAGGTCTTTTTTTTTCTACTTAATTTTTTAAAATATTTATAATAAATAGTTTTTCTGCAGATGAGTAGTATTTATCTTTACAGTTGTTTTAAGCATTCATTGAAGTTTTTTTTGGCAAAAGAAAAAAGGAGGTTACTGCAAAAACTGATTTTTCAAGAATTTTTTTTGGCGTCGGGGTCGTTCGCGTCCGAGTATACCCTTAAAGGGGTGTCCGAGGAGCGTACCTATCCAGGGTTAACAAAGCCCCCATAAGAATATTAGAGTTAAATGGCAGAGCAATATTAGAAATGAAATTATAAGACAGATTACTCGAGTACCATATGTGGATGATATCATGGTTACATGTAGAGGGCGATAGTTTGGGCATGCTTTTTACACTCCCCAACTTTTAATTTGGCTACACAAGGCACGAGGAAAGCTGGAAGACCCACAACTAAATGTCTGAGGACTATGAGGCGTGAAGTAAGAAATGATGCTAGAAAGGCATTAATTTGAAAGCTCAAAATAGAGACTCTGGCGAAATCTAACCGAGGCCCTTCGCGTCAGTAGGTGTATTAGGAGATGATGATGATGACATATATATATACATATATATATACATATGTTTATGCATATATATATATATATATATATATATATATATATATATATATATATATATATATATATATGTAAATATATATGTATATATATTTATATATATATATATATATATATATATATATATATATATATATATATATATATATATATATATGTATATATATAAATAAATATATATATATATATATATATATATATATATACATATATATTAATATTTACATAAATATATATATATATATATATATATATATATATATATATATAAATATATATATATATATATATATATATATATATATATATATATATATATATATATATATATATATATATATATATATATATGTATGTGTGCGTGGACAAATAGCCAAATTAGTAAAGGATATATGGTAATAGATCAAATATATAACAAGTAATGAACAATTAAAATGATATATTTTTAATCACTAGCAACATTAAAACATATATCTTATATATAAACTATAAAAAGACTTAAGTCAGCCTGTTTAATATGAAAACATTTGCTACATGTTTGAACTTTTGAAGTTCTACTGATTCAACTACCCAATTAGGAAGATCATTCTACAATTTGGTCACTGCTGGAATAAAACCTCTGGAATGTTGTGTAGTATTAACTACATCCATAGTATTATATAAAGGATGGAACTGTCTGTGATAATATGAATGTGAAGAATGGTCAGAATTATGAAATACCGTAAGCAACATGTATAATAAACTAATTGAACGATGGTGTGAGAGATTAATTTCTAGATTAGGAATAAGAAATATAATAGACCATAAGTTCTTGTCAAACATATTAAGATGAGAATGATCACATGAAAACCAGATAGAAGCACAATACTCGAAACAAAGTAGAATGAAAACACTTCTTCAGAAAATATTGATCACAGAAAATCTTGAAAGGGTTTCTCTAAAAGCCAATTTGTTGTGCAAATGAAGAAGACACAGACCTAATTTAATTCTCAAAAGTAAATTTGCTCCCGAGAATCATACCTAAAATTTTAAACGCATCATACAGAGTTAAAGAAGCATTATCAATGCTGAGATATGGATGTTGAGGAGCCACTGTCCTTGAACTACTTACAATCATTATTTGAGTTTTTTTATGAATGAACTTCATACCCCATAATTTACACTATGCACTAATTTAGCTAGATCTCTGTTAAGAGATTCAGCATCCCCAGATCCACATTCAGGAGATGGAATTGATGTAAAGAGAGTAGCATCATCTGCATATGCAATGAGCTTGTTTTCTAGGCCAAACCACATTTCATGTGTATATAGTAGGAAAAGTAGTGGGCCAAGAACACTACCCTAAGGAACACCAGATAACACATTCCTATACTCACTATACTCACAAAACAACTCTTTGCCATCTATCAATTAAGAAATCAATAAAGATGCTAAGAAATGACCCACCCACTCCCAATTGTTTGAGTATGAAAAAAAGGGCCTCATGATTAACATGGTTAAAGGCGGCACTAAAACCAGGGCCAATAATACCAACTTCCTGAACACAATCAAAGGATTTTTGTACAGCATTGGGGATTGTAAGATGGGCATCACATGCTCCAAGGGCTTTATGAAAATCAAATTGTAAACTAGGGAACAGATGATTACCTTCAGGAAACTTATTAACATGTTTTGCCAAAAGACGTTCAAAAACTTTTGATAATATGGAAGTTAGGAAAATTGGGTGGTAATTTGTTGGAATTGAGCTACCACCAACACGTTTACATAATGGTGTAACATTGCCAATTCTCCAGCAAGTACTAAATGCTCCTCTTCATGCTAACTTGTGCAAAATAAAAGATAACTTTAGAGCTGAGAAATCTTCAGTATTTATAAAAAACAAAGGGAAAATATCATTAAGGTCTACACCTACATAAGCATCAAGGTCCATCAAGAAAACTCCAATTTCACAAGATCGAAAAGCTAAACTAGTTAGTTTAGCCTCAGGAAAACAGGAATAAGGGAGTTATAGTTTCTCATTACTTTGCTTACTGTCAAACACATCATCCCAAAGGGTTGCCTTTTCCTTTGGACAGTAAGGACAGGGCCATTGGGTTTAAGTAAAGAAGGAACTGTTGCATCTACACCAAAGAGTACAGTTTTAAGGGTAGTCCACCAATTATGCTCCTGGGTTGTACCAGAAAGGGTTTATTTTATTGTTAGATTGTATTCCTTTTCACTAGAAGCATAAATTCTCTGAACAAAAGCTCTAAGCTGAGTATAGTTATTCAAGGTCAAATCTGAGTTGTTACCCTTGCAAAGATGATTGGCCTCCCGCCTCTCTAAATCAGCATGTCTACAATCATCAGTAAACCATGGTTTGTCCTTCACTCTACACCTTAGCACGCGAGAAGGGATACACCTATCAAATATGTTGACTAGATTTTCATCAAAAAGGACATCAGGATTAACAATACTACACAATTGTGACCAATTCCAGCCCAAAACATCATGCAAAATCGCATTCCAGTCCACTTGAGACTTCATATAAATCTTACATGATACTTCAGGGACAGGCTGCTCATTCTTCACCACCAATGAAATCAAGGTGTGATCAGATGTCCCAACTGGAGGTCCAAGCAGTTACCAGACCTGTAATTAGCTTCACTTATGATTTACTCACAGCCTGATTAAGAGGCAAAGTCTTAAGCTCTTAAGCCATGACGATCGGTAGGAGATACATACTTTAACCACTCCCTATAGTGAGCATTGAAATCAACAACAAAGACAAAAGAGGTCTTTCTATCATCTTTTTGTATCTTAGCCATAATGGTAAGAAGACGATCGAAGACTGAATCATCTATGTCGGAACTCTGGTAGATCCAACACAAATAGAATTTGTTCTGCCTGCCACAGACTTTTATTAACTGAATCTCATAACATGCACTTTCATAGCAGGGTATACAGGCCTAATATACACCGTCATTCCCCTGGCCCAAGGGATGGCATCGTGTTTCAACATTTCTAGGTTCTTTAAACCAGTTATAAGGAGCTCAGATGAGTGCCTCATATTAGAAACCAAAGTTTCTGATCAAAAAACAATATCATCCTCTCTGGACGCAACTGTAAAGTCTTGAATATTTGCATGAAGACCACGAATATTGCAATACAGTAGACGACATTGACAAAACCTAGGACTTAAATATATATATATATATATATATATATATATATATATATATATATATATATATATATATATATATATATATATATATACATATATATATATATATATATATATATATATATATATATATATATATATATATATATATATATTTGCAAAATTCAATTAAGGTATATGCTTTTAAATCCAGGACCTGCGTAACATTAATTAAGCGGTGTGATTCCTCTGTTTATTTTACGTACACTCTAAAGTATATAAAGAAAGACTTCAATGGCAAAGTTTGAAGGAAGATGGAATAGACCAGAGAATCTCCATTTTTTTAACATATAAGAGAAGTCACAAACGTTGACAGACAGAACCCAACAATTAGATTATTCACACTGGAATGAAACTTTCAATGATTTCGTGGATATATCTAAGCCATTAGATTTTGTTATTGTGGTAGCATATCTGAAACTTATCTTCTTGACGATCTGCTGGACTGGAGTTTGGGACCAGCTTAAGCCCAATACCTTTTTTGTAGTGTCTGCACCCTCACCTTCTTTTTGCGCTAGGGATGGGGATTTTAGGAGAGGCTACAAGTTTACCTGTTGAGTACTCAGCAGCCATTACTTGGCACTCCCCGGTCCTAGCTTGTATGGAGATAGGGCTTGGACGTTGGTCACATGCAAATATGGCCAGCCTCTATATGTCACTGTCACTTGCCTCTGCCATTTATGAGTGACTTTTAATCGTATGAACGGGGCTCCATCAATTGTAAATTGGGACTGCGATTCCAAATGTCAGAGATCATATTTGTTTGTCTATACAGTGTGATACATTATAAGCAAAACCAGCTCATTTTTTTTTAATCAGTCAAGATAGACGTAATGAACATTATTGATTAAAAAGTCTTCTTTTCAATTTTTAAGTAAGAAAAAAGGAACGAATCTTCCACAATACACAATCTATTATTACAATGAGAATTTTACAATAAGATTCCATATCTTTTTGTAATGTGTGGATAGATTTTCTTAATCATCGATTTTCATTTATTTATCTTTTTTTTTCTTTTTGAATATTTAGGCATACCTGTAAAATGGTAATCTGCCACATCATACAGGAAATAAGACATTTTTTTTCCTGTAATTATTTCATAATACAAAATTTTCTTTGATGATCTCATGAAATGGTATTGATTGAACTCCAAGAAGAGTTTGAACATGTTCAATTGGATATACGAATTTCTGGTACACGTCGCTCTGAAGACGTGCACCCAGTCACACCTTTACTGCTCGGTGAGTTCCTGTATTAAGCCCCGCTAAACTCCTCTGCCGTATCTCCCTACAATGTCTCTTTAGCTAGTCGCCGTGAAGTAATAGTGTGACAAGGTGCATTTCCTCAGAGGTAGGAGTTTATTTTTTTTTTATTTTTTTTTTTTTGCGTACAACTGTACATGTCTTACCTCGAACATATAGTCACTTACATTAAACATAAGTTTTAATTCATGTGTCTCCATTTCCCTAATAATAAAGCGTATGATCAAATAGCACATGGCTAATAGTTGGAAGGCTATAAATTCTTCATATATTAATATTCATCACCATTTTTATATTTAACAGGTCGAAACAAGTCTCTTTTTATAGGTTATATATTTATATGTATGTATATATATATATACATATATATATATATATATATATATATATATATATATATATATATATATATATAATATCAATTTTGATGTTTTTACTGTTCTTGAAATATTTAGGATTAATTGTTAATT
>NC_090759.1:2125155-2137655 GCF_036898095.1 Palaemon carinicauda | reverse complement strand
TTTCTTCACTGAGCTCTTTTCCAGTGTTTATAGCAGCTTCATTCCTTAACTAGGTTATAGCTCACCTAGTAAACTATTCAAAAGTAAATACTGCAATGGAAAATAGCTTTTCCTAACTTCTATTTCAGTTATCATAATATAGAGCTTAAGTTGATTCTTTTTATCGTTTACAATCAAAAGATCTATTCTAATATTGTTACTCATGTTAAAATATTTGATTTTAATTGATCATTACCTCTCTTGTATTTTATCTATTTCCTTTTTTCTTTCCCTTAATGAGCTACTTTTCCTTGTTGGAGCCGTTGGGTTTATAGCATCTTGCTTTTCCAACTAGGTTTATAGCTTAACAAGTGATGATAATAATAATAATAATAATAATAATAATAATAATAATAATAATAATAATAATAATAATAATAATAATAATAATAATAATAATAAGTTTATTCTTTTTTTTCTGAATCCTTAAAAGTGTATTCTTCTTTAAAAAGGTACGACTGGAAGTAAAATACGCACCAGAGGTTACGATAAAACACGATAAGGACGGCTACAGAGAAGGGGAGTCGGCCATTCTCACCTGTTCTGCCAACGCTAATCCCAATATCCTAACATACAGGTAACACTACTTTGATTTGCAACTCGTTGTCCTATAGAGCTCGGGGAGAGGACAAAACGCACCTGATATACAGTGCAACCTGAAATCCATTACTAACAGTATTGGGATAATTTAATTGAAAGTAAGATAAGAGAAATCGGCATGTTTAAATCCCCTGGGAGGTATAACGTGATGCCCCGAAAGTGGGAGACTACTCTTTGTCGTTTACGCATAGGTCACACTTGGATGACACATGAGTTTCTGTTGGCTGGCCAACATCAACCTTATAGTGACAACTATTAGAGGCTCGAGATGAGGATGGCTAGACACATTTTTAGATTTATTTCAGAGGCAGGTCTTCATAAAGCTATTCAATTTTCTAATGACATCTTTGCTTCTATTATTTATATTATTTATATTATTTATTTATATTAAAACGATATCGGCGTCAATGACCTTCGATGTCATGATCCTAGAAAACCTAAAATTAATCAATCAGTTAATCTACTGCTTCTAAATTACTTTGTTTTATTCTATCCTTCAAGAAATTTCAACTGAAAATGGAAATCCCGTTTCCCAGCGGAAAGTTTTTCGACCTATTATTAGTTTTATCTTTATCATTACAAAATACAAAGTTTTTTTTCATTATCTATTAAAACAAAATAAAATTCAAATTAACTTAGTCTGTTTTTTCTCGTTCCAAGACCTTGTTTTTATCTTTGTGATCACTGACTTTGTAATCACCTTTAATATCACGGAGAGTTACTTTTATAAATATACCTTATCGCTTTGGTCTTGCATTTTTAAATCGCAGAAAATGGCATACTAATTGCCTTAATAATTTCTATCGTACTTTTTTACACATTACATTTTTTTCCTTTACACTTACGAAGTTCTGAAATGTAAGAGTGCTTGCTTGAAATTTTCGTTTTGGTTTTTCATCCAAAACATGTCGTTTTGGAAATTGCACAGAGCAAACAGAATTCTTTTGCGCTGTTATTTCCCCTCAATTGAGTAGAGAATTGAAGGAAAGGGATGAATATTGACTTTTCGAAACTAATTGTTTTCATTATTCTAAAGTTAGTAAAATACCCATGAACGCATATATATATATATATATATATATATATATATATATATATATATATATATATATATATATATATATATATATATATATATATATACATATATATATATATATATATATATATATATATATATATTATTATTATTATTATTATTATTATTATATACACATATATATAAAAATATATAAATATATATATATATATATATATATATATATATATATATATATATATATATATGTGTGTGTGTGTGTGTGTGTGTGTGTGTATACATATGTAAATATATATATGTATATATATATATATATATATATATATATATATATATATATATATATATATGTATATATATTTATGTATATACACACATATATATACATATATATATATATATATATATATATATATATATATATATATATATATATATGTATATGTTTATATATAAACATATATATACATATATGGATATATATATATATATATATATATATATATATATATATATATATGTGTGTGTGTGTGTGTGTCTGTGTGTGTATAAACATAAGTACAAATTTATTTATATATATATATACATATATATATATATATATATATATATATATATATATATATATATATGTATATATATATATATATATATATATATATTTATATATATATATTTATTTTTTTTTGGGGGGGGGCTCAGGCCATGTCGTCCTGATGGAAGTTCCTAAAGGGTAGCTTCCTAGGGTATATTTGACTACAGTGATATTCCCAGAGAATTTTACCTTAAGGTATTCAGAATTCTAGCTCCTGGCGCGAATATCCCTAAATAAATCTAACAGGGTTATCGCATAGTATCAGAGGACGTATTCTTGACACGTCACATAGCTATCTTTACCCCGAACAGTATTAACGCTTCGAGGGGTTACAGTGACAAGAATCTGAAACGAGAATGAAAAGAAAGCACCTCATAAGGAATATCTCCTATTCCGTTTCCAGTGTGTATCTGATGAAGGCGGTAGCGCCCTCTTTATTCCTTTTCGTGTAGCTCTACTACTCGGTGTTTTCCCTTATGTTTTCTCGTTATTTTGTATATAATTTAACATTATGATGCCATCTCCGGCCTCTTCTGCCTCTGGAAAGTTGAGTATTATCTTTACTTTGTATAAATGTAAGCTCTTGTCGTTTTGAATTAAATCAAAAGTGATATTAACGGTAACAAGAGCTGTTGCCTACCGGAAGCATCCTGGATGCTGTCGCTCGCTATATATGGGTCATTTAGTTAGCTAGAGCAACATTCCCGGTTTATTATGATTTAATAATTTAAGTATTTAGCTCCTCTAGGAATGCTTATATGATGCCGTTAGTTTTTTGTTCGGCGATTTAGGTAACCGATCTCGCCCTTCGCGAGGCTTAGTAGCCTAGGCGTTTGGCCCTAGTACATTCATGCATAATATAAGTTTTTCTGAGTGTTATGTCATTGAAGCTAAAGGCATGTATTTTAAACATGTAAGATATTGTTAAATTTTCTTTCCAAGATTGTATACGAGAGAGTTTCGGTGATTTAGGTAATCGATTCTCACCGCACCTAGGCTAGTAGCCTATGGTACTGTAGTATACTTTCGCACATCCCCGATTGTTCTTTTCTCCTCCGGAGACTAAGTTCAATCCCTCTCTCCCTCTGAGTAAGCCTTAGGCTTAATCCTAGCGGTTCTATCTGAATAATATTCAGGTATAACTATACTAGGATATGTCTGTCCTGACCTGATAACCAGAGTGACTGGTTTTTAGGGTTGGGACAGAACATCAGAGTTTCTAGTCTGTGGTCTGCTTCTTCCTAGAATAGAAAATGAGTTTCCTTTGCTAGGATAGGTGCGGACACAGGAAGCTTTGCTTCCCTAGTCCACGTCTTAAGGATTCTGTACAATGATTCCTTCCTCTAGAGGTCTAGCAGACTGTCCTGTGTTTTTTTTTTTTTCTCGGGCTGGAGAATGAGTTTTCTCCGTTGCCTGATGAAATAACTTCACCTTACTTTGTTCTGGTTGGGAGGAGGATAGCAAGTATTGCCAGTCTTCCTCCCTAATAGACAACTCTAGGTTAGGATGAGCTTCCCTAACTGCTGAGTGTGTCTCTTGCTAGAACGAAGTTTATGGGACCCTTATCCATCCCCCCCCCTTTTTTTCTTTCTTTGTGATGGCCTAGCCATTGCATCTTTGGCTGCAGTCCTACTTCCGTACCTAATGTAGGTTAGGATGGAGGACCGGCTCAGCTCTCTGCCGGACGGCAATTACATGTCGGATGGCAGAGACCCTTTCTTTTGCAGAGTGAACCCCAGACCTCCCTTGGTCTCCCTTCCATGTCCGCCGGTAGAGTCCGGCAGGCTATGGATTCCTTGGAATCCTGAATGCTACATTCTCCCCTTCCCTATGTTCACTCTTTCTGGATGGAAGGTCGTATGGCAATGCCGCCTTATAACCTTACATCCATACTGTTTCTCTGACTAGTGTGTTGTACCCCTAGCCCGGCTGTCTGGTTCTTAGCCACTGCCGGCAGGCATGGGTATTGCTACCTTTGCCTGCCGTCAGTGGGAACAAATCCCGAAATCTGCTGGCCACTACAATAAGCGGCCGGCAGCCAGGTGTTAGTGTTTTCAGCTGCCGGCCGGCAATCATTGCCGGCTGGCACACATTTGCGAACCAGTGACCTGCCGCCTATTAGTTTAAAGGTAGTATATCTTTGAACTATACAAGGGTAAATGCCGGCCGGCACGTACCGGCGACATGCCGGCGACGTACCGGCGCTTGCTGGCCGGCACAACAGCATGCGATGTACAGTAGTTACTATTTTTGTAGTGTAGTACACACTGCATTAATAAAACTACAGTGCAGAGCTTGTGGTAACACTAAAGTTATTTCTTCATACTTAATGTTATCTTGTACAGCCTTATGCTGAGACCGTACAATATATAGAAAGTGAGTTCTTTCTGTATTCATTCTATCCCGTATATTAAAACTTTATTTCAAGGTGTGAACTACACCTTAAATTTCCATTTAGGAAATTACATAACGTATTCTATAATAGAATTAACCTTAGTTTTAATATCTTGGGAGGTTACAGCAATTGGCTGGACAGGAAATACAAGTATGTGTCTTTCCTTCTTTCTTTTAGCTTTACTGTGTAAGCTACATGTTCTAATATAAGTGGAAAGCCTTCACTTGATACTCATGGATTTTTCTTCTCTTTACAGGAGGACCATCCGAAGTGCGTGAGTGTGTTTTGTAATGTCCGCAGTAAGAACTTATGTGGACATCAACTTTGCAGGAGGAACACAGCATGTGCAGCCTCCAGAGGTGATCTCCGGTATTGGGACCCTCAGGTTTGTACAGTGTGTTCTAACCTGATTACCGAGGCTTTTGACAACCCCAAGTCGACGGAGTCAAGGGATGCTGCCAGGGAAAAGTTACGAACCTGGGTGAGAGGTTTACAGAAAAACACCTCAGGCCCCTACCTTCCAAATGAGAAGATGAGGGCCTACCTTTTCCCTAATGTATCGGCTGATGCAGTCATTCCTCAGCCTCAGGTGGAGATACCAACTGCCCAGAATCCGGTAGATTCTGAAGTCTCGGCCACCCTTCAAGACATCCAATTGGATGATAAGATGTCGGAGGTGTCGGATTCTACAGAGAAGGACCTTCTAGGAGAAGGTCAGGAGGAGGAGCTGTTCCAGGCTCCTCAAGTAGAAGAGGAAGAAACCAACGAGGTGTCGGTTACATCTGTTCCGGACCCAGAACCTGTTCCCTCTACATCGTCTGCTATCCCAGATGAACTGGGAAGGACTCTTTCTTCTATTGTTGAGATGATCCAACAAATTCTAAAGAAGAATGATGAGAAGGAAGCTGCAATGAAACTGGAGATACGTAGACTTGCAGCATCACGTGGGCCCCAAAAGCGACTCAACGAGAAGGATTTTCCTTTGTGCTCGGATACCAATCCTTGGAGGTATGCCGAACACATGCTAATGACAATCGGGAAGATCGTGATATCAGAAAAGTTGGGAGCAATTCCCCTGGAAGAGGTGGAATTTTGGCCCAACAGAGATTCGCACCGGGACTGCTATGTCCGCCTTAGGAAGGAGCCAGCCTCAAAGGCGGAGACAGAGCCGAAGGAGGTCATAGTTTTTTGACAATAGTAAAGCTCAAGTGTTACTAGCGAGCTCAATGAAAGAAAGGGGCTTCACGAACTCAAAGGTGCCAGCCTTGAGTAAGAAGCTTCCCTCCTTTGTGGCCTTTCCTACCAGAGCCTTTCTCTTCATGGAAAAGGGATATAAGGCAGCCTTAAAGGCGGTGGAGGCAGGAAAACCATGCCCCTCCTTGGAGGAGTGCAAGCCGTTATCTCTGACCTTGCCCTTGGACCAAGAAGACTGGAAGGACGTACACCTTACCTTCTCAGTCGGGAAGCTGGAAGCTGATATTGCTGAACGTCAGTTTGGTGAGGAACTTCCAAAATTGTCGGAGGTTCTCTTGCGCAGAGAGCAAGAGACGAAGGAAAGGCATCGATGTCGTTTCAAACGACATTAGAAACGATGGCAAGTGACCCCAAGATCCAGGACATGTTCATGGTAGTGGCCAAAACCCATCTGGCCACAGTTATGAAGGATCCCTATAGCTTTATTAAAACTAGGAGAGCCTGTAGAGAGTTCGTGTTCGCCTCGGCTGCGGTGAGGCACGAACCAAGGAAACTGATCTCCTCTCGTGTCTGGGGTAAAGACCTCTTTCCCAACGAAGTGGTTAAAGAGGTAGTAGACAACGCCGCCACAGAGAATTGGAACCTTCTCAAAAAGTGGGGCTTAGATCTTAAGAGAAAGTCTCCTCCAGATGAGGGTCCCCAAACTAAGAGGAAGACAAAAAGGCCTAGGCCATCCTCTCGGCCGACTATACCCTACCCACAGCAACAACAACAACAACTCCCTGTGACCGCGGTGCCTCAGATAATGGCACAACCTCCAACCACGTACCAGCTGGTACCTCAACAAGTGGCGACTCAGTCACCAGTTTTTAACCCAGCCTTCGAAAGGCAGACTTCTTCCTTTCGTTCGAAGGCTAGAGGAACAGCCAGAGGTTCTTCTAAACGCTCTTCAAGGGGAAGGGGATCCAGGGGAGGACGCGGTCAAGGAGGCAAGGCCTCAGGTCCACAACAGCAGAAGTGAGATGCTTCCAGTAGGAGGGAGACTACAGCTATTTAGGGATCGCTGGACCTTCGATCCCTGGGCCCACTGCCTAATAAAGAATGGACTAGGTTGGAGCTGGAGCAGTCCTCCCCCTCAATTTCCTCAATTCTCCCAACACTCAACCTCCGTTCTGGAAGAATATGTCCGAGAGCTCTTAGACAAAAGAGTAATCCGGAAAGTTAAGTACATCAAATTCCAAGGAAGGCTGTTTTGTGCTCCAAAGAAGGACTCAGAAAAACTCAGAGTCATTTTAGACTTGTCGCCACTCAACAAGCTTATAGTGAACTACAAGTTCAGAATGCTCACACTTCAACTCATAAGGACCCTACTGTCCAAAAGGGCATATACTGTCTCTATAGACTTGTCTGACGCTTATTGGCACGTTCCAATTAATCGTCACCTCTCCTCCTACCTAGGCTTCAAGTTACATAGAAAACTTTATGCCTTCAGAGCCATGCCTTTCGGGCTAAACATAGCTCGCGAACGCAGTCGTCCATCAATTACGCCTAAAGGGGGTCCAAGTAGTAGCCTACTTGGACGACTGGCTGGTGTGGGCAGCATCCAGGACAGAATGCATGCAAGCTTGTAAGATAGTGATCCAGTTCCTGGAACATCTGGGATTCAAGATCAACATCAAAAAGTCTCGACTTTCTCCAGCTCAAAAATTTCAGTGGTAGGGAATCCACTGGAATTTGAAGTCACGTCGACTTTCCATTTCTGGGAAGAAGAGGAAAGAGATAGCAGGATCTGTTAAGAGACTGTTGAAATCCAAACGGATATCAAGACGCGAACAGGAGAGCGTGCTGGGCTCTCTACAGTTTGCTTCGATAACAGATCCAGTTCTAAGAGCACAGCTAAAGAATGCAACAGGAGTCTGGAGAAAATACACATCAAACGCACGAAGATATCTAATAAGATCACTACCGACTCGACTGTGAACGCTTCTCAAGCCGTGGTCCAATGCCAAGCAATTGAAGAAATTAATACTTCTTCAACCTCCTCCCCCGTTAGTAACTATCCACACAGACGCTTCAAAGGAAGGCTGGGGAGGTCACTCTCATCAGAAGAGAGTCCAAGGAGCTTGGTCCAATCTTTTCAAGTCATTTCACATCAACTTTCTAGAAGCCATGGCAGTACTTCTGACACTAAAGAAAGTATCTCCTCGCCACTCAACCCACATAAGACTGGTTCTAGACAGCGAGGTGATAGTGAGATGCCTGAATCGACAAGGGTCGAGGTCATCTCAAATCATCCAAGTGATGTTGGCCATATTCCGTTTGGCAGAAAGGAAGAAATGGCACCTGTCGGCAATTCACATTCAAGGGTTACGCAACGTGACAGCGGACGCTCTATCCAGGTTTATTTATTTATTTATTCTTTGTTTATTCTTTATTGACAAAACTTTATATACATTGTAGTAAAATATTTAGATTTAGTTTACACAAAACAGTGGGTTTTATTCTGTAACAATTATACATTTTCCCCATTACATTATAAAATATTTTGTCCAGAAAAATTATATTTTCTTCCATAAAGAAATATAAGGCTATTAATCAACCATCACAACAAACCCCTCATAAATCAACACCAAAACAAAACAAATATTTAATTATAAATCTTTAATACTTCAAATATATACTGGCACAGGTCAATTACGTGGTTTTCTTCTCCAAACAGTGCGTCTATGTTCGTATAATTAAGATTACTAAATTTCTGCCTCTTCGATCATGACATTGTACATTCAATTAGGACATGCACTTCATTCTGTACTGTCTGTGAATCACAATTACACACTCGCAACTCCCTTGGAGTTCTACTCCACCTTCCCATCTCTATTCTTAGGTCGTGGGACATTAAACGTAACCTCGTGAAGGCAATTCGCATATAGTCTGGTACATAAACATATTCACTGTACACTCTATGCCTTTGCAAGGATCTATTTAAAATTTCTCTGTACCTATAATATTTTGTTGCTGTGTCAGGTTTATTACGGATTTAATTTTTCATTTGGTCAAGGCTTGACCTGATGATGTTATCAACCAGACAAGAATTCAAAAATCTGTAACCAGGTGTATTTTCACTTCTGCAAATTTCATAAATATAGTGTAACGGTTCTTCCATATAAATGTTCGCCATTTTCTTTTCTAAAATACGTTTCCTTCTTACTTGAACTTCACGATTAAAAGACTCAAGGCCACTCTCCACTAGGCACAATGTCATAGGCGTATTATTTCCGACCCCCAATAAGCATCTAACAGCCTGGTTGTATATCCTCTCCATACATGTTACGTTGTTTGTAAGCCAACTCTCTGCACTATAAAGTAGTGAGGCTCCTAATGCTGCTTTGAACTCTTTGACTTTATATGCATATGGCATAGTTTTATTGTTATAACAGAATATTGAGAACTTGTTAATGGTCTTTGCATTTTCAATTTCATGTTGTTTGAGCACTGATTGCATTTTGCCATCGCCCGTAAACCATGCACCAAGATACAAATATTTTTCACAATGGTCTATCTTAACATTGTTTATGACTAGAGACTCTTTATCTTTTGCATTTCCATTTACTACATAAAACTTAGTCTTTTTTTCGTTAACAATCATCCCATATAAGTTACAGTAATCCAACATAATCCCAATTTTCTCAAAACACTTTTCTCTTGATGTACTTAAAATAACTGTGTCATCCATCAATAATAGCGTATGCATTGTCCCTAAAAACCCATCTCTGCCAATTCCCTCTTTTATCATTCTAACCATTTTGTCTAGGTAGATAGTAAATAATAATATGCTTGTTTGAGCACCCTGACATATTCCAACAGTAGATATAATCACAGCTGATTTCAAGACACTTTTAGTACAAGCATAGATCTTATGAATGGCCATTAACATAGTCTTACCACAACCTTTCTCTTTTAGGCACTCAATTAACTTATCTCTTGGAACACGGTCGTATGCTTACATACAGCTTCTTTTCCTTAAAAATTGCGTAGTACATCATAAGCCTCAAAGATAATAGAGTTAGAATGGTCTATAGATGCAAGATCGTTCTCCTTCATATTGAGTCAAGTCCCGGCACTGCAGATAGACCTCTTTGCGATGAAAGACAACAAGAAAATAGATCATTATGTGTCCCCATATGAGGATCCAGTAGTGGAGGCAGTGGACGCTATGTCCCTAGACCGGAACAGAGGGTCCAGTATTTATCTGTTCCCTCCGCACAACCTCCTTTTGAAGGTCATTGACAAACTGAGATCCTTCAAAGGGAAAGCGGCAATAGTGGCCCACAAGTGGCCAAATAGCGTGTGGCTCCCTCTGGCATTGGAACTACGACTAAAATTCGCACCGCTACCGGATCCATCCCTGTCTCAGCGAGTACAGAAGTCGACTGTCTTCGCTTCATCACAGAAAACCAGGAACCTACATCTCATGATTTTCTCTCCTTAGTGAGGAGGACAAAGTGAGCAGCCGACACAATACTATTGTTAAAGCGCTTAGAAGGTTTTGAAGTAGAAGTCATGTTTCTGTTTGTACTCGCTTTGGGGGCCAGAGTAAGTGAAATGGTGGTTCTCTCTGGAGAGGAAGGCCACGTCCAGTTCTTGGAGGAAGAACTGAATCTATTTCCAGACCCAACGTTTCTTACCAAGTACAAGCTACCCACCAACAGGTGGGGTCCCTAGAGAATCTGCCCTCTGAAGGAAGATGCATCTCTATGTCCAGTGGAGTGCCTAAAGGTCTATCTTCATAGAACTTCAGACTTTATGGGAGGACAGCTGTTCAGAGGAGAAACCTCGGGTTCAAAGTTATCTATAACTAAGGGCAAAACTCACCTGTGTTATTCGCAAAATGGATCCTGAAAGTACATACGCTAGTCTTGATCCGAGAAGAGTTGCTTCTTCAATAAAATTTCTTTATCTATATGGACTTTGAACATCTTTGTTCGTACACCGGCTGGTAGTCACCCAAGGTGTTCTTTATGCACTATGCGAATAAGTGGAGCAACTCAAGAAGTCTGTGGTAGCAGCAGGTAAAATCCTTTAACCTTTTGTTTTAAATCTGCGAGGAACAGTGTAATTAATTTGGGACGATTAATTAAGAGGGTGGGTTTGTAGTCACTGTATGTTACTACATACTGAGCGATAGGCCACGAAAATGTCCTTACGAACTGTTCCATTGACGTTGGCAAACTATAGCATAATACGGGCACTTGTGCCAAGCGTTTCTTACGCTAGTGTATATAAACAGTATACAGACTATATCATTATTGTTAATAATTTGATTGAAGTGGCAAATCTGTTTCCTATTAGACGAAACAATATTTTCTGTTGACTATTTTCTTTATGCTTTTTATGGATATCATCCACATTTCATATATTTTATAAATTTTGATCTGATATGTATGTTTATTAAATCTTAATAAACTAGTTCATAGTGAACCCTGCATCTTATTCGCCCACAATCATTTTATTAGAAATGTGCTGAGCATTAAGATTAAAATATGGATATTTTTATTATGGTATGTCTTTTAAGATTGTTCCCTGATTCAAGCAAAAATCCACTCACTTTAACCCTTCCTTATGATGGTGGATGGTGGATGGTGGTAGAGATGCAAAATTTGTTCCTATGCAGATACAACTGTTATCCAATAGTTAATAAGAGTAGACATATTGGGGGATATGTCAGGAATTCATACTGACATTGCTGACTCTTATACAAACTTTGCTTTATAATGTATAGGGCGAGACCACTATACAAGCTTGTCATCCATAGTTATTATGTACTCCTCGAGACTTTTTCCAGAGTCTAGTACGACTCTTCCCTGTAGGGGGCAGGAAGCACTAACATAGTTCATGCTTAGATGAAATGATGTATGACAAAAACATCATAGGTCTCTAGGTCTAGATGGACCCGGAAAATACTTTCTTGAGAGTACGGCACCGGTTGAGAATCCACAGATACAGTAATGCTCTGGTAAACTTCCATCAGGACGACATGGCCTGAGCCCAGAAAACGGATTTTGAGCGAAGCAAAAAATCTATTTTTGGGTGAGGTAGCCATGTCGTCCTGATGGACCTGCCCTTCCTTTTATTGCAAAAGGGCTTATTGAGCCCTCCCTATAATACAGTATCTGTAGCACCTCGTATATCGCTACAAGGAATAAAGAGGGCACTACCGCCTTCATCAGATACACACTGGAAACGGAATAATAGAGATTCCTTATGAGCGGCTCTCTTTTCATTCTTGTTTCAGATTCTTGTCGCTGTAACCCCTCGAAGCGTTAATACTGTTCGGGGTGAAGATAGCTATGTGACGTGTCAAGAATACGTCCTCTGATATTATGCGATATCCCTGTTAGATTTATTTAGGGATATTTGCTCCAGGAGTTAGAATTCTGGATACCTTAAGGTAAAATTCTCTGGGAATATCACTGTAGTCAAATATACCCTCGGAAGCTACCCTTTAGGAACTTCCATCATGACGACATGGCTACCTCACCCAAAAATAGATTTTTTGCTTTGCTCAAAATCTGATATATATATATATATATATATATATATATATATATATATATATATATATATATATATATATATAT
>NC_090759.1:2110155-2115155 GCF_036898095.1 Palaemon carinicauda | reverse complement strand
CTCGTACTCTCTCGTGCTTGAAGAACGGCACGGACAGACGCTTGTGCCTCCTCCTCACCTTCCTCTCCCAAGTAGCCAGGTAGCCCGGGGTAAGGTGGCACCGGCTTATTCAGATACCACACCAAGTTGTCCTCCCGGACCGGGCGCATGTGAGAAAGGTGATACTCGCCTTTGGTCCCGGTCCGGATGTGTTGGATGACCGCCGTATCGGCTTTAATTTCTTTTACACGATACGGTCCAACATATGCGGCTTCCAGTTTATGCTTCCTCGGTTGCAGCCTTTTTAGATAGATTCTGTCCCCTATCTGCATATCAGACGTGCGCATTCCGAAACGCTGATCGTATTTCGTCTGATACTTCTCATTAGCCCTCAGCAAGTACTTTTGGGTTATCTGAAACACTCTCCAAGCCAAATTACACATCATCACCTGATATTGTTCTGTGTTGTATAATGGCAGGGTGTGGGGGTCCATGATAACGGTATACGGCAACACAGGGTCCTGCGCATATAGTATAAAAAACGGTGTATCCCTAATAGAGCTATTATATGCCGTATTTAGGGCGAACTCCGCCCACGGCAACATTTCCACCCACTGGCTTGGATTGTCCCCCACAAGATACCTTAAAAATATTTGTCACCTCTAGGTTATGGGACTCGACGAGCCCATTTGCTGATGGCCGATAAGAGGCGATCATGAAATGATTTATGTTCATGATCTGGGTTACCCCCTTACACACTTCATTCACAAACTCTCGACCATTGTCACTTATCAATGTACGTGGACATCCGTACCTCACTATGAAGGAGCACAACGCCTTCGCAACCGACACTGCGGTTTTGTCCACCATTGCATACGTGTGTGTGAGGCATGTGAATGCATCTACAAATACACACACGTACTTAAGCTGGCCGTCACCGGGGGGGAATGGACCCAAAACGTCCATATGCACTCTATTAAACTTAACAGGCACTATTGACCATGTTCTGGCCTTCGGGATCACATGGTTGTGGTTCCGCATAGTGTTACACACATGGCACTTATTGATAAACCTAACAATGTCTTTTTTCATCCCTATCCAAAAAAATGACTCTCTGGCCCTTCTCAAGGCCCTCTCTATACCTACATGTCCTGCGTAAGGACTTACATGAATTACATGGATGGCTTTCTCTATCAAAGAGGAAGGGAGAACAACGCGAGATCGGATATCTCCCGGTCTCTTCTCATACTTATAAAATAAGATATCGTCTTCGATTAAGAACTCATCTCTTCGCATGCGCAAGAAATCCGGGAGTTTGCTACTCGCAACTCTCACGCACCTCTTGACCTGTTCGATCCAAGGTTCAGAGTTTTGTCCAGCAACAAGCTCACCCACACTCCAGCCACACAAATCGATCACACACTCATTCACAGGGCATTCTCTCTGAGTTCCCCCCGTGGAACTCCCAACATCCACATTCTCCGGACAGCTCTCGTCCTCTCTCTCTCTCACACTAGAGTTGCCAAGTTCTTCCCGTTTTCTATGCGCTCCTCCCACAGGTGTATTTGACCCCGAACTCTCCTGTTGTTTTCCCTTCCGCCTTGCCAACCTAGTTGTTACAGCCGCTATGGCGGTCCTGGAGAGAGCGTCTGCTACTTTATTTGACTTCCCCGCAATATGCTCGAAATTTACAATATCAAACTCTAACAACAGCTCAATCCACCGAGCTTGCCGAGTATTTAATTCCCCTTTTTTAAACAAGTCTCGCTACGGCCTATGATCTGTATTTATTTTAATTTTATGCCCAAGCAAGAAGTAGTGGTGTCTCTCCAGCATCCATAGAATTGCCAATGCCTCTCTATCGAAGGTACTGTACCTAACCTCTGGTCCCTTTAAAGCCCGTGAAGCGAAACAAATAGTCCTCTCATTCCCTTCATCATCAACCTGAGAAATCACTCCGCCGATCGCGATCTGACTCGCGTCGGTCGTTACCAAAAACGGCCGATCGAACCTTGGATAAGCCAGAAGTTCGTCGCTCGTGAGTGCATTCTTCAATGTCTGAAAAGCAGTTTTTTTCTCTTTCTCCCCACTGAAATTCGGGCCGCTTCCTCAAAGAATCTAGCGGTCGTGCTATGTGACCGAAGTTCTGTATAAACTTACGGTAATAGCCAGCGAGCCCGAGAAAACTGACTACTTCCTTAGCGTTTTTTGGCTCTGGGAATTCCCTGATTGCAGCTACTTTATCGGCACAAGGCCTTAGGCCTTTGGATGTTACTATGTGCCCCAAAAATTGTACTTCTTGTTGAAGAAATTTACATTTGTCTAAATTAATCTTCATCCCCTGACGTCTCAAGGCTTCTAACACTTGTATAAGATTTTTTTCATGCTCGTCTGCCGTAGCCCCAATGACAATTATATCATCCAAATAGACAAAAACACTATGTCCTAGCAATGAAGCTAATACAGACATCATCACACGAGAAAAATGGGCAGGAGCATTCTTTAATCCGAAAGGGAGATAATTATACTCAAGCAACTGATCATTTGCTATAAAGGCCGTTTTTTCTTTACTTTCGTCAGCTAAGGGAATTTGGTGATACCCGGACTTTAAATCTAAAGTAGAAAAAAACCTGCTTTCCCTGACTTTAAGTAACAGTTCCTCGATAGAGGGCAAAGGGTATGCATTAACAGCATTTATCCTCCTATAATCTACGCATAATCGAAAAAAACCATCCTTCTTACGAACCATCACAATTGGAGAAGCCCAGGGGGACTCGCTTTCTCGAATCGTACCTTGCTCTTTTAATTTATTTATTTCTCTTTCAATTGCCTCTACATGACAGACGGGAGTCCTATAAGGTTTAGAACGAATTGGGGGGTGACTGCCAGTCTCGATGTTAAATGGAAACTTAGTAATTCTCCCTGGGGTTTCATCTCCAACTGCAATTATGTCCTCAAAATTCTCTACAATATCTCCTACTCTCTTATAATAATTAATTGGGGTCGCTCCAATAGCTGTTTGACGGAGCTTTCTCAGCCTGTCCCCACCGGGACCTTGACCATGGAAAGACAAGGTCGCCAGTGTCCGTTCGGCTGTCACAAATGAACATAACTCAAGGTCGCAGACCGACTCAGTGCCTAAGTGGAACCACTGGGTACACTCATTCATAAAGGGAATTTCAACCTTTCCTTTGGTAACGGTGGAGACCCCTGGAGACATGAAATCCTTCCACTTTTGATGTGGTTTCACGTACACGAGATCACCTTCGCGCATTTCCGGTGCGGGTGCCACAGATAGGGAGTAGAGGGAGGAGGGGGGGGATTGATTCACCTGCCTCCGGCCCTGCAGGAACCGCCCCTGCTGTCCCCTTAGCAGTAAGGGCGACCCTAACTCGAGGCCGAGTTTCCCCCATAGCGGGTATCTCTGTCTCTTCTCCTGGTCCCACTTTCCACCTCACTTCCAGCCCCTCCCCATCGGGGCCCCATATTGTCACTTGTTTCTCCTTGATGAAATCGATTCCCAGGATAATGGGAATATCCCCTATATTTAATGTCGGAATGACATAGAAGGCATGGGTCACTTCTCGACCATGAAGGATGAATCTCTGTCTAACGATACGTCGGGTCATCAGTTTGTGACCCCCAGCTGTGTTCAACACCAGGTACTCCTTCGATGTTTGTATGGCATCCGTCGCCAAATGTTCTTCCATAAGGGAGACACTGGCCCCGGAATCCAGCAGAGCGCGTTGGATACCCGATCCCAGCTCTACTCTAAGAACGGGGACCGCATTCCTACTTGCATGTGTGGGAGCGGCGGTGGGAGGCGGCTGCTCTACCTCCCGAAACCCCTCGGGCACTCCTGGGGAAGTCACGCTCGCTGGCCCGGGGGTATCCGTTACTGCTGGCTGGGGTACTGACTGGCCTCCCCCGACGTCACACTGGGGGGTGACGTTTGACTCCTTGGCTCTTCTGTCTTTGGTCCTGGAGGTTCGACGGACTGCCCGAGGGACCATTGGTCCCCTTCCCGCGTTGTCTTCCCTTTCCTGCGTCGTCTTCCCCTCCCCCTCGTTGGTAGAGGGGAAACATGATTTCTTCTGCCGACGCCGTTTTCCTTTTAAACAGCTTTCAGATGGTGGTTTGTGGCCTGACATCCATAACACTACCGCTGTTCATCGTAGGGCCATAAAGGCCGTAGGTGGCCATCTGTTAGTACCACCCCTCAGTTCCAACAACCGCCAGTCACCACATCCTACCTCTCAGACCTCTACCTCTTTGAGGTTCTCTTCTAAAAACACCCCATCCTGGGAAGGTTGTCGATGTCGGTTGGGTGTCGGGCTGCCTTGAAGGTTGTGTATCTGCTATCATGTGCGTTGAGAAACCGTTCACCGAGTACCGGCATACACGAGCTACATAGTCATTTCACCCCTCTCTCTCTCCGTCACTGCCACTCGACGACAAACTTCTCATGTTAACCATTGTCACTAGTATCTTTTTTGTTTCCACTTTTTCAAAAATCTCACGTCAGCTAAAATCAATTAGCACAGACATTAATCTGTTAATTACCCCATAACACCTGACACAATTTAATATGACCCGATTTAGGTCGTATTTAAGGGGGGTTCACACTTCACATCTGGGGGAAACAAAGATAGAGGAAATCCGTTCTATAGTTAACACTATTATGAGAGAGGGATCATGCACAAATGAGATTCAGTTTGTTAATTTTCCACAGCTGCTATATTCTATTTAAGCTACAAGGTCGCCCTTTAGTTTATCATTACGTTACTTTACTAAGAAAAAGTCCTCAGAGAAATGGTACTTGTTGGCACTCATTGCTGGCACCCATGACCCGAACGTAGGTCTAATCACTCCAGCCTCCCAACTCTAACTGACAAAAACTATGGGGTAGTTCAAGCGCCCACCTTGGCCTTTCTATGCCCTGATCGATGATTGGCTGTTTTGACCCGAAAGTCTTATGAGAACCAATAGAGAGAGATATTGGGGACGCTAACTTTTAACGA
>NC_090759.1:2085155-2102655 GCF_036898095.1 Palaemon carinicauda | reverse complement strand
TGTAACCTCCCAATCTGATTCACGGTTTTAACATTCAAATCATCAATTTTCAAGTTTCCTTTAGTATTTATAAAACGGGAGATTCTTAGTATCCCGCTACGCCCAGAACTGAGGGCCATTCTGTCATTTTCGCTTTCCATAAACTTATTAAATCCATAGAAGATTCATAAGCTAAATTCCTCAAAGGATAGCCAGTTCCCTGTGATGCACAGTGCCTGTCTAACTAAGGCAAGTGACTCCTGCCGGACGTTACTAATTTTAGTAAGAATATCTGCCTTGCATCCGGAGTAATATCCTAAGAGATATCTTGTCTATCGCCTTAAAAACGATCTATCATTCTGCTGCCAGTGATTTCGAGATTTAGAGGGGTATTTCCTCTACACCCAAAGTTCTTGTTACTTCTCCAGGTTGCTCATCTACCTATATAACCGTTGGCAAACATAGATTGCAAAGATACAGCGCCTAGCACAGTAATATACCACCTAGCACGTTAATATACCGCTTAGCTCGGTAATTATACCGCCTGGCACGTTAATATACCGCCTATCATGGTAATATACCTCCTAACATGGCACATACCGCCTAGCACTGTATAATACTCTACTGCCTAGCACGGTAATATACCGACTAGCATAGTCTTATAGTGCCTCTCTCTCTCTCTCTCTCTCTCTCTCTCTCTCTCTCTCTCTCTCTCTCTCTCTCTCTCTCTCTCTCTCTCTCTATATATATATATATATATATATATATATATATATATATATATATATATATATATATATATATATATATATTTATTCACATATAGTATATATATATATATATATATATATATATATATATTTATTTATTCACATATAGTATATATATATAGTATATATATACACACACACACACACACACACATATATATATATATATATATATATATATATATATATATATATATATATATATACTGTATATATATATATATATATATATATATATATATATATATATATATATATATATATATAGAGAGAGAGAGAGAGAGACAGAGAGAGAGAGAGAGAGAGAGAGAGAGAGAGAGAGAGAGAGAGAGAAACTTACCGAAATAAACTGTACGATAAGATTGTGTAAAAAGGAACATTCCAAATCATGAGTACTGTATGACAGTTGTTTGGAAATGATTTTCAAGGAAAATAGCAATTTGCGAACGACTTGAATAAATACTCTAAGATCCTAGAGCAGAATAGACACATAGGTAGTCCTCTATAAAGATAAGTGATTTTATGAAGTAAATACTGAAAAGATTTAGAGAACTTTTGAAAGCAAGAGGGGAAATTATTGCCTTGTCAGCAATGCACTCAACCCTAGAGTTTAATTTATCTATAAATGGTTTATTGACAAAGGCCAGGGAAAATGAAAAGTTATATGATGTACAGACGAATTGTGAGAAAATTTATTTAATCTGTTAGTTAAGAATGAAACCCCAACTAAAAATCATTTAAAACGTTCATGAGGAGTCTATGTGTAATAATATTAAGGGGATTCTCAAGATATTTAGTTTAGTATGTTCTCAATTTACTATCATTATATACATGTATTCAAATGTGAGAGAATTGCGGTCAAGGTCACTTCGTATAAATAATTAGTCTTACGATTTGTATCACAAATCATAGAAATATTTTTATTTTTTACAAATAATTTATATTTTCATTCATAATTTTTCATATACAAGTTATTCGTTAATTCTTAATTTTCTTTTATCACTAGGGTGCTTTTCTTGGGATTGTAGCAATTTACTTTCCCAACTAGGGTTATAGTTTGGCTAATAATAATAATAATAATAATAATAATAATAATAATAATAATAATCTGCAACCTTCCCTCGTATTGTGAGGAACGTTCATAAAGCATAGATTTGTCTAACGCTTTTAGATTAGTCAAATTTACGTTTGCTCATTTTAATATTCAAATTAACGAGTCCATTGTATTTTAATTGCTGCATGCCCTTATCGCAAACACAATAAAACTACACGAATGCCTTGTTACCCTAATCAATAAAATACGTTCACCACAAACATGTTGTTCATGATTTAAACTTCCCGAACAAAACGAAACTAAATATGAAGGTAAAGACATTACCCAAACGTTTATTTATCTTTAGATATTCTGGTTTAGCACTTGAGTGTTTTTCATTATTGAAATGAATTTCCACTAATTCAGAGTGGCATTTAAGGTAGATATTTCCATTCAATATGTAATTTCGTAAACAATACTATTCAATCATCATAAATTTATAACAATGTTAATATTAGCATTAACCACCTTCCTAAATGAAAAAGCAATCATAATAAAAAAATTAAGGACAATTATAGGGATGTTATATTTTTATGACTATAGCATGCTAAGTATTGATAATGAAGGCAAAAGAAAAGCCAGGAATGAATGGAGAGAATAATTAGACAGTGAAGCAGATGAAGCTGACGCAGCTAAAAATTCAGGGTGTGAGTATGGTGTAAGAATTGTTCATAGAATTATTAATGAAATCTTTACTGGGGCAAAGAAAAAGAACCACATGGCCATCAAAAAGAGAGATGGGTCTGTTAAAACAACAGAAGATGAAGAAAGGCAACGTTGGATGGAGCACTTTAGTTAGGTCATTAACGGGTGATATGAGGGGAATCATTTGATTGATATACCTGAAGCTGATGAAAACTTTGATGTGTCCATGAATGAATTCAGTGTCCTTGAAGTCGAAGCTTTTATTGAAAAATTCAGGAGATGGAAATCCCCTGGTTACGATGGAATAACTACTGAGATGATAATTACCGAAAATAAAGTGACTCCAGGAAAACTTACAAGATTATTTTGTAGAATGTGGCGTGAAGAGGCAAAACCTGATGAATGGGAGCAAGAAGTGTTGGTGAAAATAGCAAAAATGGGAGATACGACTGATTGTAATAATCACAGAGGCATCACACTTACGTTAGTTGTCATAAAATATATAGTATGGTCACTCTAAAGCGACTAGGGAGAAAGATTGATGAAAAGCTGTGAGATGAGCTTGCAGGGTTTAGAAAACGGAGAAGCTGTACTGACCCAGTTCTCATTTTAAGACACATGGTACAGCAAGGTTAAGAATATAGAAATCCACGTTTCATGGTATTTGTGGACTATGAAGAACCCTTTGATAGTGAACTACGCTATTATGGAGGTCCTCTTGAATATGCAAATTGGATTAAGTTTTTTATAGCAAGTGCAAAGTTAATGTAAGTGGAGTCCTATCAAATGAATTTCCAGTGAACAATAGGGTCACCTATGTTGTTTATCCTCCTCATGGATTTTGTAACGCAAAGAACAGTTGGAGATTGTGGAGAAGAATTGGACTGGATTGGTAAAGAGAAATTAGCTAACCTAGAATATGCTGATGACGCTATCCAAATTAACAGAATACCACAAGATTCGCAAAGCTTGCTTATCAGAATGTATGAAATATCAACTGAGGTCGCGCTCAAGATAAATAGAAGAAAGACAGAAGATGAGTATGGAATATGCAATGGAAGATGAAATGTCATCGGAAGGAGAAATTATTAATGCGATGGAATCATTTGAATATCTAGGAACTATGGTATCTAACACAGGATCCTTAGAATTTGAGTTTAATGGGCGATTGAAAAAAGAAAATCAGGCAATGGCTAGGGCAGGTAAATTTAGGAAATCAAATTGCCTGACATTACACATAAAAATCAGACTTCATATCAGTTTAGTGAGATTGATTATACTGTATGGAAATGAGTAGGGCAATGAAATAATATCTAACAGATTTTGTAGATTTGAGAACAAAGCCTTCAGAAGAATATTGGGAGTTAAATGGCAGGACATGATTAGAAATGAAACTATAACAGAGATTACTCGAGTGCCATATGTGGATGAGATCATGGTGAGGGATAGATGGGGGTAGTTTGGGCATGCTCTTCGCACTCGTCAAGAGAGATTAGTTCACCAAACTTTCAACTAGGCTCCACAAAACACTGAAAGAGTTGGAGGACCCAGACCTACATTGCTGAGTGCTATGAAGCATGAAGTGGGAAATGATGGATGGAGAAGTATTAATTTAAAAGCTAAAGATAGAGACGACTGGTGAAATCTAACCGAAGTCCTTTGCATCAATTGGCATGGGATGAGATGATGATGATGTTAGCAGAAATGTTTATTATTAGTATTACAAAGCAAGGTCACGTGAACTAAATTGATAATACTATACAGTATTCTAAAAGTTGTTATTCAGCTGTGGTCAGATAGTCTTTTAATCGTAAAACTTTTAATCAGGAAGTTGGATAGCTGGAACTTCAGAATTTCAAACTTACAGTGAATGTTTTTATGCTAAACCGGCTAACATAAGTCTCTTTTTATATTTTAGATATGTCAAATCTATTTCAACATTGTTGCTGATCTTAAAATATTTTATATCCAATATTGTTTATTTCCCGTGTAGTTAATTTAGTTTCTTATTTCCATTTCTTAATGAGTTATTTTCTCTGTTGAAGCCCTTTGTCCTATAATATTCAGCTTTTCCAACTAGGATTTCCGTTTAGCTAATAATAATAATAATAGTAATAATAATAATAATAATAATAATAATAATAATAATAATAATAATAATAATAATAATACACTTTTCATCATATTAAAAACAGAATCTAGGATTTGGTTTCCGTAATGTTTCTACTGACATAATTTGTTAGCAGTGTATCTGAAAACAAAAATACATTAATTTTCATTAATTGAAGAGGACATTATTGTGGATATGGTTTTTGACCCCAAACTAACGCTACGTGTGAAACAAATCAGTGATTGTCATATGCCTAAGATTAAGTAATGAAAAACGTGAATAATGACACTAACACATCAACGAAGTTAGATTTTGGAAAAGATAAACAATGATATAAATACATTGATGAGAGACAAAAATCGGATCCACTAATTCCAGCTCAGAATTGCAGATTTAGCGAAAAATGCTACTACAAGCATCCAAAGATATGCCAAAATTATGAAATATATGGTAAATGTGCATATTCAGACGGATGTGGAGACGAATGCAGGGATTTCTATCCAAAAATATGCAAAAACCTGAAAGAAGGAATAGGATGCAAATTCAAATTTCAAGAATTAAAACCATGAACAGTGACACTTACACATCAACGAGGTTAGATTTTGGAGAAGATAAACAATGCTATAAATACAATGATGAGAAACAAAAATCGGATCTTATAATCCTAACTCAGAATTGCAGATTTAGCGAAAGATGCTACTACAAGCATACAGAGATATGCAATAATTATGAAATATATGGTAAATGTGCGTATTTAGACGGATATGGAGACGAATGCAGAGATCTCCATCCAAAAATATGCAAAAACCTGAAAGAAAGAAAAGGATGCAAATTCAACAAAAATTGTCGATATATGCATCCTGCAACCATGAATGAAAGTCAGGAAACTCAGCAAACAGAAAAGAAAAATGAAACAAAAAAAAAAGAAACAAAAAAAAACAAGCCGAGTATATACCGCGCTATGCACAAAAGGCCTCAAAATATGATGCCTTTCAACCCAAATATGCACAATTAGAGCCCAACTATAAAGAATGTATCTATAATGCCAGGGGTTGGTGCAGATATGGGGATAATTGCAGGTATACACAAAAAATAGATATGAAGGAGAAAGAACAAATATAATAGAAAAGTTGGATTTTTCAATGGCAGATTTCCTGGAAATGAAGAAAAGAATATCATATCAGAACAGGAAGGAAGCATGGGAGAATCCATATTATGACCAATATTAAATAATGGGGACAAAACACAAACCATAATAGTGATGAATTTACAGGGTATAGTCACAAGTAACTCTAAAAAGGAAAATAGAGTTCTTAGAACAACTAACCTAAATTGAAAAAATAGATATATTAAATATAAGTGAAACATGGTATTCCCAAGACTGGCAGTGATGACCAGATAAGGGGTTTCCAAACATATAGATCAGACAGAACAAATAGGAATCAAGGGGGAACTGTAATATATGGAAGAGACATAAATCAAGGAAAAGTCTGTGAAAAAAACAGCAACACAGAATGTGAATTGATTACAGTAGAATTTGAATATGAAAAACTAGTGAATATTGTAGTTTACAGACCCCAAATACTAAGGAGTTTCACATAATTATAGAAAAAAATAGATGATATATGTAGAAACCATAAAGACTGGAATATACTCCTATCTGGAGATTTCAACTTTCCTTTTGTGGATTGGAAAGAACGAATAGAAGAGAGTGGTTGTATATATATACATATGAAAAAGAGAGTAATAGTAGCACAGAAGATAAGAGGCAATATGAAAAGCCTCAAGATTTGCTATTAGAACATAATATACAACATATAAACCACATTCCAACAAGAACGGACAATGTCCTAGATTTAGTATTTGTGAATGAGGTGAATTATGTTGAAGAAATAATAGTTTATAACACGCGAATTTCATACCACAATGTCATAGAATTAATAATCCATTCCAAAGCAAGTGATCGCAGAGATAAACAAAGCACAAAACGATGGGAAGGATATGGAAAATATAAATCTTATAGAAAGAATATAAAATGGTCAGAAATAAATGAAGAATTGAACAAAGAATGGAAAAATGTATTCGCAAGTGATAATATACATGTAAATACAGATTTATATATACTGTACAAAATATTGGAGAAAATTGTTGAAAAATATGTACCAAATAAATGACAATAAACATCAGACATGCATACCAAGAGACAGAAGGATCTTATTTCAGAAAATTAGAAAGTGGAAGAAAAATCTTGCAAAAGAAAAAAAATGTATGGAAAATGATGGAAATAAAAAGTAAAATAGAAAATGTAAAAAAAAGATTATACAATCGAAAGAAAATCAAAAGAGGGACTTAGAAGAAAGGACATTTCAAAATATCAAAAACAAAAACCCAAAGTACTTTACTCTTATGAAAAAAGATGAATAATGGGAGATTAGAAATAGGTCCTCTAAGAATTGAAGGACAGTTAACGAATAAAAAAAAGGAAATATGCATCATATTAGGAGAAAAATATAAGAGTGAGTTCACACCAAGAATTGCAAATGAGAATAATGAAACAGAAATAAGAGAAGAAAATGTTTAATATCTAGCGGATATAGATATAAGTGAAGCAGATATTGTGCAGGCTACAAGCAAAATTAAAAACGGATCGGCAGCCGGACCAGATGGAGTTCCAGCGATTTTGTTAAAAAAAAACTGCACATACTATTGCGAAGCCGCTTGCAATACTGTTAAGACGAAGTGTAGATATGAGTGAGATATATGTTAAACATAAATTAGCCTATATAACCCTATATTCAGTTATAGACCTGTTAGTCTAACATCACATATTATGAATGTGTATGAAAGGGTAATAAAAAAGAAAATAATGAATCATTTGGTTTAAAATAATTTGTTTAAATAGGTTAACACGGTTTTGTGCCCGGAAAAAGTAAACAAACCCAACTAATAGCACACTATGAAAACATATACAAAAATATGATAAATGAAAAAGACACAGATGTGATCTATCTAGATTTTGCAAAAGCCTTTAACAAGGTAGACCATAATATATTAGAGAAAAAAATGAGAAAGCATAATATTGTTGGAAAGATAGGGAAATGGGTAAAAGAATTTCTGCAAAACAGAAAACAGATAGTGGTTGCAAATGAGGAGAAATCAGATTAAGATCAGGTAATATCTGGCGTGCCATAAGTTACGGTATTAGCTACACTGCTGTTTGTTAATATGATATCAGACAAGAAGAAGTAGAGAAATTACTTGTGATGAAGATAAGAACTCACTACAAAGAGATCTAAACAAAATATATTAATGGGCGGAGATAAATAGGATGGTATTTAACTCTGGTAAATTCGAATCGATAAACTATGGAAACAGAGAAGGAATGGTATGTGCATACAGGGGACCTAATAATGAGACAATCACAAAAAAGGAAGCAATTAAAGACCTTGGTGTAATGTTAAACAGGAATATGATATGCAACGACCAAATAGCAACACTGTTGGCTAAATGTAAAGCAAAAATGGGAATGATATTCAGACACTTTAAAACAAGAAAAGCTGAACACATGATTATGCTTTACAAAACTTATGTACGTAGTACACTCGAGTACTGCAATGTGATATGGTACCCACACTATCAAAAGGATATTTCACAAATAGAGAGTGTACAAAGGTCCTATACTGCTAGAATAGAAGTTAAGGGTCTTGACTATTAGGAAAGACTGCAATTTTTAAAACTATACAGTCTACAAAGAAGAAGAGAACGCTACATGATAATACAAGCATGGAAGCAAATAGAAGGAGTTACTGAAAACCTCATGGAGCTAAAAATATCAGAAAAAGCAAGCCGAGGTAGATTAATAGTGCCCAAAACTATACCAGGAAACCTAAGGAAGGCGAACAAGACATTAATCCACTATGCACCAGCATCGATAATGCAGCGACTATATAATGCGCTGCCAGCTCATCTAAGAAACATATCAGGAGTGATCGTAGATGTGTATAAGAATAAGCTCGATAAATACATCAGATGCATTGCAGATCATCCAAGACTGGAAGATGCAAAATACACCGGAAGATGCATTAGCAACTCTCTGGTGGATATACGAGGTGCCTCACACTGAGGGACCTGGGGGAACCCAAACGTAGAATAAGGCAATAAGGCAATAAGGAGGCTCAATTATTATTATTATTATTATTATTATTATTATTATTATTATTATTATTATTATTATTATTATTATTAGCTAAGCTAAAATCATAGTTGGAAAATCAGGATGCTATTAACTCAAAGGATCCTGTAGGAAAGGAAATAAGAAAACCATTAGAGTAGTGTGCTTAAGTGTACACTCTGGCAAGAGAACTCTAACGCAAGATAGTGGAAGAACATGGCACAGAGGCTATGGCACTGCCCAAGACTAGACAGCAATGGTTAGATTTCGGAGTGTCCTTCTCTTAAAAGAGCTGCTTACCATACCTTAAAAGTTACTTTTACCTAAAAAAAATTCAGTAGTCAACCCCTTGAGTGGATTTTTTTCCCGTTATCTTAGTATTGTCACGTGTATAAGAAAAGAGGAGAATATGTTACGAATAGGCCGGACTATTCACTGTATGTGTAGGCAAAGGAAAAATTGCCAGTAACCAGAGATGGATCTGGTCTTTAAAGATGGTAATTTTTCCAATTACTTTTACATAATTGAGGATACATCTCCACCACTGAGAGAATCACCAAACAAGATGAACTCATTAAGGTCAATAAAGCTGTTATAAATATGTTCCAAGGAAAACCGAACATGACCCGAGCATGATCTAGAATTTAGGAGAGCGTGGGAAATATTAAGACAGCATATGTTCAATTACAAGAATTAGATTTTTTTCTAAATATATAAGCTATTACTAGGAGCGAAAACAACAGCGTTTGTGATTATCATTTCGTAAAACAAGAAAATACTTTCAAATGTTTGTAGATCTTCAAAATGTAATTATTCAGGTATTAGGGGTATGATTTAGTGTCTTTTCCTCAGGCCTGAACGGAATAAATAGGGTAAAAGAACACAAAAAAAGGTCTGAAACGTGCTCTCTTGAACATGTCTGCACGCCTACAAAGGTAGGCCAAATATATTCAGAACATACAGTATCATCATCATCATCATCTTTAATTTGCCCACTGCGAGGCAGAGCCTCAGACATGATTTTTTCCACTCGCGTCTGTTCATGGTATTTCTTTGCCAGTCTATACTCTCAAATATTCTTAGTTCGTCAATCCACCGTCTTCACTTTCTTCCTCTTCTGCGTTTGCAATCTCTAGAGACCCAATATATTATTCTTGATGTCCATCTATTATCTGTCATTCGCATTAAATGTCCCGTCCATGTCCATTTCTTTTTCCTACACGTTAGAATATTCTCTATTTAATATAGGTTATTAAATGGTAAATATTTTTAAACCAAGTGGCAAATTCAAACTCTCCTACAGCATGATCGAAAAGTTAGGTGTACGCATGAAACTATCTCAAAGGCTATTTCTATCATGATCTAATCCTATAAAAAGGATTAAGTTTTTATTCCAAACCAACAAAAAAGGTAATAACATTAATCCTCACTCTTCCCATCTCTCTCGCTTTCAGTCTGTCTCTCTAACCATTTTTCTTTCTGCGAGCGCGTGCGTGCCACATACATCTATCATGAAAGCACATGCATAAAGGCTATCTGATTTCCTAATCCATCGGGCTACGTTGAGGGCTAGTCTTGACTACGTGTGGACGGTGTCATGGCGCAAAGTACTTACGCTCCATCGCATGACCGGGGGATACATACCTAATATCACAATGCCTCTTATTAAATCGAAGGCACCAGGTTGCTTACGTGCTTTTTGCCATTCGACAACTGATAACAGAGTAACGACAGAATAGGATCTGGCGTTTCTTTTTTTTTTTCTTTCTTTCTTTTTTGCACGTGAATTTGGCAGCGTCAATCTTTAAGCTGCTGCTGCTGCTGCTTTTGCTGCTGTTATCAATCAGTTGTTAAAGGTTTTTTTATGCAGCATGTATCATGTAGAATGAAGAGTTTTTTTTTATACTGTTCTGGCCTTGAGTTGTTGTCAAACAGATTTATTATTATTATTATTATTATTATTATTATTATTATTATTATTATTATTATTATTATTATTATTATTATTATTATTATTATTTACTTAAAAGTATTAGAAAATACTTGAAGGGATGTCACTCCAAACCATAAGAATTCAGGAAACATAAAACAACAAATAGCAGTTGTCTGAAAACAGCAGCCAAACCGAAAAACAACATATACAAAGAAAGCTTTTCATTATTAGAATATATAGGAATTACAACAAAACGAAGTGAATAAGAGCTTCCTAAAGTTACATTACCTACACTTTTCGCAAATCACCCATAGCTCCGTGTTCCACGTAAACCTGATTGGTATCACAGCCCCTTTTCATCAACTCCTTCAGATGATTAGGGGCACAAAAAATTCTTTCATTTAGCGGGAAAATCACCATCGCTTTATAAATTCTAATTTGTGATTTCTACCCCTCAAAAATGACGGCTAACTTACTTGGATAGATACTCACATCCTCAGATTCAACCTTTCCCACGCCCTACAACATGGCAAAATCAGCAAATTGTGGAAAAATTATGGTTTCTAAGTTTACCTCTCGGGGTATCCACTCTCACCAGGAGATGACTATTCCTTCTTTCCACTACCCAAGTGACGGGGAGAAATTATGTATCCATATGTATGGCAATGCCGCTAAGCAGTTATGTATGTGTATATTTATATGTATATATATATATATATATATATATATATATATATATATATATATATATATATATATATATATATATATATATATATATATTTCTGTATATATATATATATATATATATATATATATATATATATAGATATATATATATATATATATATATATATATATATATATATATCTGTATATATATGTATATATATATATATATATATATATATATATATATATATATATATATATATATATTTATGTATATATATATGTATGTATATATATATATATATATATATATATATATATATATATATATATATATATATATATATATATATATATATATATATATATATATATATATATATATATATATATATATATATATATATATATATATATATATATATATATATATATATATATATATATATATATATATATATATATATATATATATATATATATATATATATGTATGTATATATATATATATATATATATATATATATATATATATATATATATATATATATATATATAGCCAGACACTTACTCTTTATTATATATTTGAGATTTTGTCCCAGAAAGTTAGAAAATTACGAATAATTTAAACATTTAAAATTTAGATATTAGTAAAACATCCCATTCAGCAAATCTCAGTACTTTTTTATTTTGAACATTTGAAGGGAAATTATATTAGTGGCAACTTACAACGAATAGGAAAAGATTGATTAGACCATTCAGATAATTTATAAAACAGCAAACTCATAACTATATGAAACTATTCATAAGACTCTGCCTGGCAATTTTTTGGATAGGAGTTTGAGCCTCGCTCAAGCTTTATAGTTCAAATAGTGTCTACCTACGGAGTCATCAGCAGCCATTGCCTGGGACTCCTTGGTGCCAGCTTGATGGATGGAGAGGGCATTTGGGAATTGATCATATATATAATATGGTCAGTTTTTAGGGCATTATCCTGTCACTTGCTTCTGCTATTCATGGGCGACCTTAAACCTTTAAACTAGACGATTTCCATATTTCTTATCTCTTTATTCCTTCGTTTTCACATGTATCACCTCTTTTTCTAACATATTGTAGATCATCAAAGCACAAGAGGATGCTTGAGAAAAATTAGTCTTACATCTGATAATTTATTTGTTTTCATTCTCAAGGAAACTACGCTTAGAAAAATACAAGTTTGTACGTGATTAAGGGGTTTACCACTGATGGGATATTTAGCTTACCCACCTGAGGTTCTGATGACCATCTCTTAAGATGAGATTGGAACTAAAACCTGAAATATCAAATCTTGATTATTCGATTTATTTTAGATAATAATAATAATAATAATAATAATAATAATAATAATAATAATAATAATAATAATAATAATATTGATTTTCATCGAAATATAATGAAATCCTAAATATACAATCTGGTCATTTATTTCACAACTCTGGTTATCACTGTTCACTATTCATGATAGGATAACCAGAATTATGAAATAAATGACTTGATTATATATTTCTGATTTCCTATATATCGAGCAAAATCAATAATAATAATAATAATAATAATAATAATAATAATAATAATAATAATAATAATAATCATAATATTATTATTATTATTATTATTATTATTATTAATAATAATAATAATAATAATAATAATAATAATAATAATAATAATAATAATAATAATAATAATAATAATAATAATCACTATTATCCTTGTTATCACGACGATGTTCATCACCAATCACTGCGGTTTTAAGTAAATATTGCATCAATCATCATAATCTTATTATTATTATTATTATTATTATTATTATTATAAATATTATTATTGTTATTATTATTATTATTATTATTATTATTATTATTATTATTATTATTATTATTATTATTATTATTATTATTATTATTATTATTATTATTATTAATTCTTTTATCATTATTATTATTAGGATTATTATTATCATTATTATCCTTGTTATTACGACGATGTTCATCACCAATCACTGCGGTTTTAAGTAAATATTGCATCAATCATCATAATCTTATTATTATTATTATTATTATTATTATTATTATTATTATTATTATTATTATTGAGGAATATGGCTGCCTCAGTGGCGATAATTTTATAAAACACATTTTTTTTTTATCCAGAGAAAATATGTCTTACGGAATTAACGCCACTGAGGCGGCCATTATCTTAAATCAAACTTGCATAAAAGAGGGTCTCTTCCCAAAAAATATTATTATTATTATTATTATTATTATTATTATTATTATTATTATTATTATTATTATTATTATTATTATTATTATTATTATTATTATTATTGATGTTGTATGTTATATTGTTATTAATGTCAAAATTCCATTCATTATATTTGGATCACAACCCGCGTATAATTACGTACAGTAATGCCAACAAATCTGGACCACAACTGCAAATAACATATGTTCTCTTACTTCTCCCAGATGGTCCATCATTCAAGGTGCAGCCTGGAGACCAGTACGCGGACATCGGAGATAACGTCACCCTCCGATGCCAAGTGGACTCCAGCCCGGACCCAACCATTGTCTGGATCAACCAGCTGTCGCAGACAGTGGTGGGGAAGGGACCAGTCATCCACGTCATCGTAGATAAACACAACGCTGGCACATACCTCTGCATAGCCAAAGTGGAGGGATTCCCTGAAATATCAGCTTTCATGGGGATATTCTTGAAGGTGAGTGTTTAAGGGACAGACAGACAGCCTGATGCAGCTTCTCCAATGTCTTCTATCAAAGGCATCCTCTTCCCCCAAACTTCTTCTCTCCATATTATCTTTCACCTTATCTCGCCTTCTAATTCTCTGCTTCCCTTTCGATATTCCCCCTTAACAGGCTCCTCCCAAGCTCTCTTCACTCCCTCCCAACCATCCATCCTCAACATGCTCCTACACCATCTCTGTAATGACACTCTTATCACCTCTGTAATCTTTACTACGCCTGCCATCTTCTTATTTCATCTTTTTTTCCGATTTTTAAAATACAGTCATATGCAGCTCTTCTCTCCCACCGTTATTCCTACATGAAGGGGTCAGTTGGCAGATGTGCCCTCTCCAATGCCTTCTCTCAAATGTATCCTCTTCCACCAAAGCTCTTCTCTCCATATCATCCTTCACCTAACCTCACCATCTAACTAGATCCTCCTAAGCCCTCCTCACTCTCTCCCCACCATCCATCCACAACATATGCCCTAATGTGAAGGTGAATATGGGTGGGATGGAGTGGGATTGGGGGGAAAAGATGCAAGGAAAGAAATAGATGGACAAACAAAACTCGAGCGGTCGACCCTACTGTACAGTGTGGCTAATAAGGTCGAAAGAAGGCGAAGATAACCTGATACCCTAATGAAATGGTACTCCAGTGATGCAATGTATGTATATGAACATACATAGGAATGAATATTTGTGATAGAAGCACAGTAGAAACAGGTTTATGTCATCTTATAAGGTACAATACAAAAAAAAAAAAAATAAACAGGTTTCGCTTGATATTACCGTTTACACAATAGGATGATTCAATACTGAAAGCATTGTTGTAGTTTGAAATAATATGAAGATAGTGGAAAATAAACATTTAGATTTGCATTTTGCTAATATTTACTTTGCAAAAAAAAAAGTAGAATAATAGGATAAAGTTAATAATATTAATGATGCAAAATATCAAATGTTGAAATAAACAAAATCGGGTGAATATAACTAGTAATAAACTAAGAATAATTTCTAGATAATTAATATTTTAAGTGATTTAGCCAACTAAAAAAAAAAAAAAAAAAAGAATGAATCCCCTTTTTCATCTAAATTTTGTGAGTTAATACAACTTGTGCACTGGCTTCATTGCGTAAGTCCATTAATGGTAATGCATTAGTAATTACGATATTTTATTTACGCGCTTTTAATTCGGGCTTTTATTTAATTTGTAGATTTCACTGATATATTATCTATAATATATTAATTAGACATCCTCACACAGAATTTCAGAGCAAATTGCATTTTGTTACATTTCAAATAATAGAGAGTGTTGTCAGTCCATCAAAATGTGAATTTGATTCCGTTATCGACTGGGAGAGTATTATCCTAAAATGCAGCGCAATGTGTATTCTAAAACCTCTCCAGTGGCTGTGTAATGGTACGTACAGTTGGCTTTGTTAATTACTGTCGTGGTAGGACATTGGAAACATCTTTACCTAGTAGTTTGCTGAAATGTGGTTCGAAAACCCCTTCAAGAACGATAGTTTCTTGAAATGTCGCAATCTCACCATCCCTTTGAGCTAATCAAGGGGGGTCTGGGGGAGCTTTATAGGTCTAACTGCTGAGTCATCAGCAGCCATTGCTTATACTGGAGAGGGCACTTGGGCGCTTATCATATGTACATATTGTCAGTCTCTTGGGCATTATCCCTTTAAAAAACTTCGTTGGATAGTCCCTTGCCCTGCCATTCATGAACGGCCTTAAAACCTATGAACTTCACTGGAAATTAGTATGACATCTGGCTACTCTACTGAATATTATACCCCACAATGCTGTGCTCTGCAATGGAGAAACTTTTGGTGACGCTATCAGTAAAATAGTCACTGAACTTGTAAAAACTTGATCAAATGTAATTTTATTAATTTTACGAATAGCTTTTAAGCAAATAACAATTTCTTGCATGACAACACTTCGTAAAATTAATAAACATTCTTGTGATCACGCGTTGACAGGCTCTGTGACTGTTTACCAGGCAGCGTTCACAACGAATTCTCTTCTACAAAACACAGCGTTACCTACTACAATGTACAGCTGTCAGAAATCTCCTTATCTTCCACTTAAGTGTACGGGAATTAATGAAGCCAACTGTACAAGTTGAATCTCTAATGATGCTAATTATTGGGAGGTCGCAACAGACGTTTGTAGTTAAAAGATTTATAAAAGTACTCCAGCAGCTTTAACAATTACTTTTCCAAAAAAGTAATCATCAGAATCTTAAAATTTTCAAACTATTTTCATATCACATAGTCATTTGGAGATGACCTTTAGAACTAATTACGATAAAATTCTTTCGAGGCAGATCTTTAAAGATTTACACACACACACACACACACACATACATATATATATATATATATATATATATATATATATATATATATATATATATATATATATATGTATATATATATATATATATATATATATATATATATATATATATATATATATATATATATATATATATATATATATATATATATATATATATATATCCTCCTACGCCTATTGACGCAAAGGGCCTCGGTTAGATTTCACCAGGCATCTCTATCTTGAGCTTTTAAATAAATACTTCTCCATTCATCATCTCCCACTTCACGCTTCATAGTCCTCAGCTATGTAGGTCTGGATCTTCCAACTCTTCTAGTGTCTTGTAGAGCCCAGTTGAAAGTTTGGTGAGCTAGTCTTACTTGGGGAGTGCGAAGAGCATGACCAAACCATCTACATCTATCCCTCACCATTATCTATCCACATATGACACTCGAGTAATCTCTCTTACTGTTTCATTTCTAATACTGCCCTGCCATTTACCTCCCAATATTCTTCTGTTGGCTTTGTTCTCAAATATACAAAATCTATTGAATATTGTTTCATTGTCATACCACGGCCCATGTTCATAGAGTAACACAGATCTCACTAAACTGATATGTAGCCTGACTTTTATGTGTAATCTCAGGAGACTTGATTTCCAAATTTTATTTAACCTAGCCATTGTCTGATTTGCTTTTTTCAATCTTTCATTAATCTCCAATTCTAAACACCCTGTATTAGAGATCATAAGTCCTAAATACATAAATGATTCTTCCTCATCAATCCTTTCTCCTACCAATTATATTTTATCTTCCATTGCATTTTACGTTCTCATGATCTCTATCTTTCTTCTATTTATCTTGAGCCCAACCTCCTGTAATATTTAATGCGTTCTGATAAGCAAGCATTACAAGTTTTGTGGTGTTCTGCTAATAAGGACGTCATCATCATACTCTTGGTCAGCTAATTTTCTATAACCACTCCAGT
>NC_090759.1:2060155-2080155 GCF_036898095.1 Palaemon carinicauda | reverse complement strand
GGAATGATTATACAACCCAAATTTCCCTTCAGTAAAGAGAAAGACAGAAAAGATTATGCAACCCAAACTCCCCTTGAGCAGAGGGAAAGATAAAAAGAGCAAGACAGAAAAGATTACACAAACCAAAGTTACCTTAAGCAGAGTGAAACACAGAAAAGATTATATATCCTAAACTCCTCTTGAGTAGACCGAAAGACAGAAAAGATTATACAACCCAAAGTCCCTTGAGCAGAGTGAACGACAGAGAAAGAATATTGATATATTGGTTATTAATGTAATTGGATTACTGCTATGACACATACCTGGAATAAGCATTGGTGGTTATAGTTGTGTATATCCCATCTTCGTCGACTCTTCTTAGTGGGACTCAAAAATCCGTTTGTATTATTAAAATGCATTTATTCCTCTTAAGTTGCATTATTCCTACAGCTCTGAGAGGCTTTCGACTCGTGACTCTACTTAATGTAAACAAACTTTTGTATAAAAAAAAAGGCAAGTAACAGATGAGCATCACTCTTACAAGACTGGATCCTACTGCAATACAAAAGTAAGAAGAATCACATCCTATCTTTGAGGTAGCTATTGAATGATTAAATCCTTCATAACATACGCTACTACACTTATAAATAACGTTCAAACATGTTCGGTCAATGTAATACTGTGAAACATTACTTTCAATAAACTCATTGCACATGGCATTACAGTACAAAATTACACAACAGTCTCGTCCCTCAACTTGACATTGTAAAAAACTTTACAAATTTAATCTCTCAGAGGCTTCCTCTATTCATCCTATTCTAACTTTATCCTGTACTAGTATACGAATAGATTCTGAATCTACATTTGATGTTTGAGCATCTTAGTTAATATTTGATTCATTTGATCTAACTACTTCTGAAAAATTTCCATCCCTAGCATTCAAATGCTCTACAGGATTTTTTTAAATGGCAGTAATTGATCAACATGACGTTTTGAAATATTTCCAACAAGTAAAACATCATGATGTAAATTTTTAAATTTCTAGGATTTCCTACTTGCTTATACCCTTTTTCTTCTATATCTCTTTGCAAACTTGGATACAACAAAGCTAACTTACACCCAATCTTCCCTCCCAATAACAAATTTAATGGTGTCACTCCTGTTGTGCTGTGCGGTGTTGTTCTATTAGACAAAAACTTTGATACATAAAAAATATGTTATTTGTATTTAATTTTTTACATTTCATGTTATGCTTAAACGTTTGAACAAATCTTCCAGCCTCTCCATTCGTGGTTGGATGATACGTTAATGAAAATGTATGCTTAATACCATTCACATTACAAAACTCTTTAAACTCTTATGAGGTAAACTATGGATCACTATCAGTTAAAATTATTTCTGGAATACCATGTGTAGAAAAAATGCATTAATTCTTTTACAGTTACATAAGACATGATCGTCTTCAATGCAAGTACTTCTGGCCACTTGCTGCAAGCATCTACCAGTATAAAAAAAAAACAAATAACCTAAGAAAGAACCTGCAAAATCTATGTACAATCTCTGTAGTGGATACCTGTGCAATTCCCATGAGTATATTCTAGCTAAGGAAGATTGTTCTGTTGCATAACTTAATTCATACAATTTCTTACAAATAATTCCTTATCTCTATCTACACCTTGCCAACAGATGAAAGTCTTTGCAATAGGAATAATTACTCGTGATCCCTTTAATATATAACCTTGTGTTATGCTAGTTTCGTTCCAAATATCCTTATATTGTTGAAAATTATCTTCCTTTCCACATATTCCGTACCTGTTATTGAATTCTCCAAACCCTCACTAAGAATTGGGTCTGTCTTGGCATTGTATTCAATATCTTTCGCTGTAATTTGTACATCATATACTAAAACTAACAATATACTGTTATCATACTCTTTGTCTATTGGAAATCTATATGAGGCATTGGCATTACCTATCTTTGATGCAGGATAATATTCAATATTACAATGATATACGGCTAACGTAATTGCCCAGCGTTGTAGTCTTGCAGCTACCAATGTAGGTAAACTTACTTTTCGACCCAATATTGCTAATAGAGGTTTAGGATCTGTAACAAGAGTGAACTTTTTCCTTCCATAATGATACATATGAAATTTCTTAACTCCATACAGTAATGCTAAACATTCTCTTTTTATTTGAGAGTAATTCCTTGCTGCCTTTTTCAATACTCTAGAAGTGAATTCAATTGATTTTTTTTCTGTTTCATTTGGCATTATATCAGATAATAATGCACCTAAACCTATGTTTGATGCGTCATATATTAATTTAACCGGTAGATTTACTTGATAATGTACTAGAAATTTAGGTGATATTATTTCCTGCTCGATTCTTACAAAATATTCCTGATGGTGTTTTGTTCAGTTCCACTCTATACCGTTATTCATCAAGTTATACAATGGATGTGCAATTGTAGATCAAGTCTGATTGAAATTCCCATAAAATGTAACTAAACCTAAAAATGATTGTAATTCCTTAAAATTTTCTGGTACCTTTCTTAGTTGCACTGCTTCAATTTTTTCCTTAGTCTTGTGAATAACTCACCATTAATTATAAAACCTAAGTATTCCACTGAATCAACTTCTGAAATACGTTTGATCTTATTTACTCTAATATCATGTTCCATCAAACTCTTCAGAACTGTCCATAATCTTTTTCTGTTATCTTTAATCTTTACCATAGACTAAAATATCATCTATGAAAATGAATACTCCTTACATTCCTGAAAAAATCATATCCATAGTTTGTTGCCATATAGCTGGACTACTTGCTACTCCATAAGGTAATCTCTTTGGCCTATACAAACCTAAGGATATATTTACTGTACATAATTCTTCTGAATTTTCATCCATGGGAAGCTGTGGAAATGCTTGTCTAAGATGTAATGTAGAAAATACAGTACATCCTAACATAGTTGCAAACATGTTTTTCGGATTTGGTAATAGATGTTGAGCTACCTGGGGCTGTGGATTCAACGTTAACTTGTAATCTCCACCTGACTTAACCTTACCATTTTCCTTCACAATAGGAACTAATGGTGTAGCCCAATCTGAATATGTATCCTTTTCCCATGAATTTTCACTTTCTAACCTTTTGATTTCTGTTTCAGCTGCACTTTTCAATGCATATGGCACTGGTCATGGAGCAAAATATCTAGGAGTACTATCTGGTATCAAAACTATAATTGCTTTTGCATTCTTTACTGTACCGACTTTATCTTCAAATATGTCTTGAAAATGTAATAGGTTATTATCCACTGACATTTCATTCTTGTGTTCATCTTTTGCATCTGTAACCTTCAAAATATTTGGCCAATCTAATTTCAAATACTGTAAACAATCCAAACACACCTGTGCTTGTCCTTCACCTTTAATTACAGTTAAGGGAATTACTTTGGCCTATACAAACCTAAAGATGTATTTACTGTACAAGATTCCTGGGAATCTTCATCGATAGAATGCTGTTGAAATGCTTATCTAAGATGTGATTCAGAAAAAATAGAGTACATCCCGACATAGTTGCAAACATATCTTTCGGATTTGGTAATGGATGTTGAGCTAACCGGAGCTGTGGATTCGTTACCTTGTAATCTCCACGTAAACTAACATGACCATTTCCCTTCATAATAAGCCTAATGTTGTAGCCCAATCTGAAAAATGTATCTTTTTCCCATGAACTATTACTTTCTAACCTTTTGATTTCTGTTTCAACTACACTTTTCAATGCATATAGCACTAGTCTCAGAGCAAAATATCTAATAGTACTATCTGGTTTCAAACCTGTTCTGATTTTGTCTTCAAATAGGTCTTGAAACTCTGATAGGATATTATCCACAGAAGATGTGATTATTGTGTTCATCTTGTACGTCTGTAACCTTCAAAATACTAGACGAATCTAATTTCAAATTCTGTAACCAATCCAAACCTACCAATGTTTGTCCTTTACCTTTAACTACGGTTAATGGCATTCTCACTATCTTATGTTCTTTATACTATAATTCTGCTTATGAAAACCAATATAATCTTTCAAAACTCAATTTGTTCCTTCTATTAACAAATTAGGAATGATATTAGCTCTTTTCTCAGACATAATTGATACACCAGCTTCTGTGCCAACTTGCATTATAATTGGTTTACCATTTATGATTTTTGCAGATAGAATCTATGCAAAACACAAAATCAGTTTCTTACCAGTCCTGGTTATCATGAACGTTTTCTGCATTATTCTCCCGATCTATAGCATCATCTTCTGCAACTATTTTTTTTTTCATACTGTTTAAGAAATCTACAAACATTTGTAAAATGGCTCATCTTTCTACAATTCAGGCATGTCTGTCCCGTAGCAGGGCATTTCGTAGTTTCATATGCAAGATAATCAGTTTTACCACATCTATAACATGCTTTTTTTTTCTGTTGTTTCTGTGTATAAGTATGATTCTGATATTTATGAACCTTAGCATTAGGCAATTTCCTATGACTAGGATTTGACGTATTCTCTCTGGTTCTCGTTGTTTTTCAACTTTGAGCCTATCTTACTAATTTTTGAAATTTCCATTCTATTGCTTGTAGAATTACCTATGTGATTTAATAGGTAATTCTACAAGCGAAGTCAGGATGCCAAAGAACTTCAAATCATTAATTCATTCTACAAGCGATTTGAGGTTTGTAAAGCTCTGCCTATAATGAATATCTGTTCTAGTGTTAAATCTTTATCTTGCAGTGTTTTGTTTTAGCTCTTGTGGTGTGCAATGTCCAGTAACTTAAGCTATGATAACATTTCATAACTCGAAAAATTCACATGAAACAGCTAAATTCTTAAATCTAGTCATAAATATATCTAAGTTTTCATTTTCTTTCTGATATGGCTGTGCTGTAAATTGATACCTTTCAGAAAATTTATTGACCTGAGGAGCAACATATGCGGTAAGAGCTTTAATGGCAGTTTTACTTGTGTCACCTGTAGGTTTCAGTGTCTCTCTACCGGATGTATGAAGTAATAACGCCTTCTGTGCATCTAATGCTTCTTAATATATCTTAAATTCCTCACACCACGATTGCCATCGTGTTGAACAGAATTTGGTTCTGCAACAATGCTAAAACGTTCAGGATGTTCTATATCTAGAGGCATTTTGAATTACTACCGGGATTAGGTTAGGCTAATTAAATCTACAAAATTAATTTGTAACATCACAAACAAAGTTACTTCTAACATAGTTCATGTGTTGTTAATTGCACTTCATATCTCTTCATGCAAAACTAACTAATTCACCTTAACACCCTGATGCTACTGGTAACAAATTTCACTCCTACCCTATTTGATTTTATCATAAATAAAATAGAAATTTTAGACGTTGGTATCTTTTCTTCACATCGACCTTCATTGTAGCCTAGACTTGTGTGTTTCTCTGGTTGGTTGTAGTATCCTGTTGCATGAGTTCGGTTTCCTCTTGTTGGTTCTTCGTCTGCTGCTTAGTCTCGTGCGTGAGTTCTTTTAGCCCTTCGTGGCCATTGATACATTTGTTATTAATGTAATTGAATTACTGCCAAGACACATACCTGGAATAAGCAATGGTTGCTATAGTTGTGTATATCCTATCTTTATCGCCATAGATATATTTGTTATTAATGTAATTGGATTACTGCCGAGTCACATATCTGGAATAGGCAATGGTTGTAATAAGTGTGTATATCACATCTTTGTCACCATAGATATATTTGTTAATAATGTCATTGGATTATTTCCAGGACACATACCTAGAATAAGCAAAGGTTGTTATAGTTGTGTATATCCCCATCTTCGTCGGCTCTTCTTACAGGGATTCAATAATACGTTCATATTATCAAAATACATATATTCCCCTGAAGTTACATTACTGACACAGCTCTGAGTGGTTTCTGACTCGTGACTCTACTGTACTCAACGTAAAAAAAAAGTCTTGTATAAAAAAAAAAAATAACAAATGAGCATCACTCTTAAAAGACTGGATCCTACTGTAATACAAAAGTAAGAATAATCACGTCTTACCTTTGACATAACTAATAAATAATTAAATTCTTTATAAAATACGCTATTACACTTATAAATGACGTTCAAACATGTTCTGTCAATGCAATACTGTGCAAAATTGCTTTCAATACGCTTAGTGCATATGGTAGTGCAGTACAAAAATGAACAGTGTCAAGTTGCTTAGAGCAGATTGAAATGCAGAAAAGATTATAGATATCCAATCTCCCATTGAGCATATCAAAAGAAAGAAAAGGTTATTCAACCCAGACTCCTCTTGTCAAAACAAAAATTTGAAAAGATTATACAATATACAACACAAACTCCAATTGAGCAGCGAGAAAGTCAGAAAAGATTGTAAAACCTTAATTCCCCTTTATAAAACAGAAAGTTCCTTTTTGCAGATCAAAAGACAGAAAAGATTATACAATCGAAATTACCTTAGAACAGAGCACAATACAGAAAAGATTAAACAGTCCAGAATCCCATTGTGTAAAGCAAAACACAGAACAGATTATACAAGCAAACCTCCTCTTGAGCAGAGCAAAACACAGAAAAGATTATACACACCAAAGTCCCCTTGAATAGAGCAAAAGGTAGAAACGATTATACAGCCCAAACTCCCCTTCAGCAGAGCAAAACACAGAATAGATTATGTAACTCAAACTCCCATTGAGTAAAGCAACAGACAGAAAAGATTATACAATCAAAACTCCCTTTGAGCAGAGCGAAAGACAGAAAAGGATATACAACCTATACTACCCTAGAGCTGAGCAAAACAAAGAAAAGATTATACACACCAAAGTCCCCTTGAATAGAGCAAAATATAGAAACGATTATACAGCCCAAACTCCCCTTCAGCAGAGCAAAACACAAAATAGATTATGTAACTCAAACTCCCATTGAGTAAAGCAACAGACAGAAAAGATTATACAGCCAAAACTCCCCTTGAGCAGAGCGAAAGACAGTAAAAGATATACAACCCAAACTACCCTGGAACTGAGAAAAATACAGAAAAGATTATACTACTCAAGCTCCCCTTCAACAAAACAAAACAGAAAAGATTATAGAATCCAAACTTCCCTTTAACAGGGCAAAAGACAGACAAGATTAAACAATCCAAATTCCCCTTGGCCAAAGCAAAAGGCAGAAAAAATTATACAAATCAAACTCCCTTCAGCAGAGCAAATGGCAGAAGATTATACAACTCAAACTTCCCTTGAGCTCAGCAAAAGACAGAAAAGATTATACAACCCATTGTCCCCTTGAACAGATTGAAAGACAGAAAAAAATATACAACCCAAACTCCCCTTGAGCAAAGCAAAAGATGAAAAGATTATACAACCCAAACTCCCCTTCAACAAGGCAGACAAAAAAGAATAAACTACCCAAACTCCCCTTGACCTGAGCAAAAGACAGTAAAGATTATACATCTCAAACTCCACCTTGACTAGAGCTAAAGACAGAACAGATTATAGAACCCAAACTCCACTTGAACAGAGCGAAAGGCAGGAAAAGATTATACAACCCATAACTCCATTGAGTAAGCAAAAGATATTAAAGATTATACAACCAAAACTTCCATTGAGTAAAGCAGATGACAGAAAAGATTATACAATTCAAACTCCTATTGAGTAAAGCAAAAGACAGAAAAGGTAATATAACCCAAACTCCCATTGAGTAAAGCAAGACAGAAAAGGTTATACAACCCAAACTTCCATTGAGTAAAGCAAAAGAAAGAAAAGATTATACAACTCAAACTCCCATTGAGTAAAACAAAAGACAGAAAAGGTTATACAACCCAAACTCCCATTGAGTAAAGCAAGATAGAAAAGATTATACAACCCAAACTTCCATTAAATAAAACAGAAGACAGAAAAGGTTATACAACCCAAATTCCCATTGAGTAAAGCAAGAAAACAGAAAAGATTATACAACCCAAATTCCTCTTGAGCAGAGAGGAAGACATGAAAGGTTATACCACCCGAATTACCCTTGGACACACTGAAAGACAGATAAGATTATACAACCTAAACTCCCATTGAATTAAGCCAACGACAGAAAAAATATATACAACCTAAACTCCGCTTGTGTAGAGCAAAAGACAGGGAAGATTATACAACTCAAAATACCCTTGAGCAGAGCCAAAGACAGAAAAAGATTATACAACCAACATTAACCTTGAACATAGCAAAAGACAGAAAAGATTATACAACCCAAACTCTACTTGAACAGAGAAAAAGTCAGAAAAAACTATACAACCCAAAATTCCCTTGAAAAGTGCGAATGTCAGAAAAGATTATACAACCCAAACTCCCCTTGACCACAGAGAAAGACAAAAGATTACACAATCCAAAATTACCTGAGCAGAGCGAATGATAGTAAACAAATATACAACTCAAACTACCCTTTGGCGCAAGAAAAGACAGAAAAGATCATACAGCTCAAACTCTCTTTAAGGACAGTGAAAGACAGAAATGACAATACAACCCAAACTCTCCTCGAGCACAGCGAAAGACAGAAATTATTACAAAACCAAAACCCCCCTTGACACCAGCAAAAGACAAAAATATTACACATACCAAACTCTCTTTGAGCACAAAGACAAAAATGATTACATAATCCAAACTCCCCTTGAGCAGAGTGAAAGACAGGAAGTATTATAGAATCAAAACCTCCATTGACACCATCAAAAGACAAGAATATTATACAACCCAAACTCCCCGTGAGCACAGCGAAAGACAAAAAGATTGTACAACCCAAACTCACATTGAGCAAAGCAAAAGCCAAAAAAGATTATATAATTTAAACTTACCTTGAGCATAATGAAAGACAGTAAATATTATACAACCTAATACACTGACCAGGGAAAAACCCAGAGAAGATTATACAACCTAAACTCCCCTTGAGCTGAGCGAAAGACACAAAATATTATACATTACACAACCCAAACTCCTCTTGAGTAAAGCGAAAGAAAGAAAAGATTATACAACTCAAACTTCCCTTGAGCACAGTGAAAAACCGACAAGATCATACAACCCAAATTCCATTTGGGTAGAGAGAAAGGCAGAATAGTCTATAGAACTCAAAATTCCCTTGAGCAGAGCGAAAGACAGAAAAGATTATAGAACTCAAACTCCCCTTGAGCAGAGTGAAAGATAGAAAGGATTATACAACCTGAAGCCCCCTTGAGCAAAGCAAAAGAAAGAAAAGATTATACAACTCAAAGTCCCGTTCAGCAGAGCCAAAGATAGAAAAAAATATAAAACCCAAACTCCCCTTGAACAGAGCAAAAGACAGAATCCACCAGAGGACCAGCTTTTCCTAAGGTTAATATATGCTAATCTACGTAAGAGCATAATGGAATGTTATGCGTTTGGGCATCCTATGTCGTCATAAGTGGCCGAAATGTGACACGCTTCATGAAGTGATTTTCATTAACTCTTATTTTTTAATTTTCACCAACTCTTTCATATACTGTTTCTTTTTTTTATATTTTGCGAGAGAGAGAGAGAGAGAGAGAGAGAGAGAGAGAGAGAGAGAGAGAGAGAGAGAGAGAGAGACTGTTTATTTCCATACGAAAAGAGAGAGAGAGAGAGAGAGAGAGAGAGAGAGAGAGAGAGAGAGAGAGAGAGACTCGTTAGGGTACGTTTGAACGGCAATGGAATTAGTTGTTTATTTCCTTACGACGGGAAGTCATAATGCCAATTATTTAAGATCGTTAGATTTATGTATCACAATAAAGCTCAAGGTTTTTAGTGGGATATACAGTTAAAAAATAAAATAGCTCAAATCACATTTCCATGTGTGCAATTTTATATATATATATATATATATATATATATATATATATATATATATATATATATATGTGTGTGTGTGTGTGTGTGTGTGTGTGTTTGTGTGTGTGTGTGCGTGTGTGATAATATTGCAAATTCAAACGTGTTTTTCATATTCATATAAGCCATATATTATACACCTCCTAATACCTGGATTCTCTCTACCTCGGGATCAGGCCCAAGGGGGAATCAACTCAAAGATAACACATTCTTGTCGGCCCGGGAATCGAACTCGGACCCAAGACACCAAGGTTCCAATGACTTAGCAACTCAGCAAAGAGGTAGAGAGAATCCAGATATTAGGAGATATATATAATATATATATATATATATATATATATATATATATATATATATATATATATATATATATATGTATGTATGTATATATGTATATATATATATATATATATAAATATATACATATATATATATATATATATGCTGTGTGTGGTTATGTGTGAGTGTTTATATAATTTATTTCTTTCTGGGATTACGTTCTCTCTCTCTCTCTCTCTCTCTCTCTCTCTCTCTCTCTCTCTCTCTCTCTCTCTCTCTCTCTCAGGTTTCCAATACTTCACCCCAATAACAATTATGTGCTCGTAGACTTTTCCTCCTTTAAGAAGGCACCATATTTCTTCTTTCTCAGTATTCTTTGTTTCTCCCGATGAGGAAAGGCACGGAAGGCCTTCACTTCCGTTATCATCGTCTCAACGTCAGGCTCCACTGTCAACATTTCTTTCCTGTTTCTCTCCCTGCACTAAATGTCTGTTTCTACAGCCTTAACTTACTAGCCGTTGATTCAACCACAAAGAACGGTTTTCCTCATTTGCAAGTCGCCATATGATGGCTACACCCTTATCATAACGCATGGCCATATCAAATACAAAATGAGCAATCAGAGATTTCAGATCTTTGCCAATGAAGATTGTCAATATTTCACTCAAGTCTGCGACCAAGCTTTCCTTCTTTCATACGTAAACCGTGAATATATCTACTGTATAATAAGAATCCGGAATTTCGATGGTGATTGGGATCACTTCCAAAATTTAATTACTCCCAAGTTAGTCCATTTCTGACATATTCTGAAATTTTCATCAAAATTCATCCGTAACTTTTAGAGTTAGGATGGTGAAAACATAACAATTCCTCTTTGTATCGGAATCGAGACAAAGAATTGCATTAAAGGTGGTCTCCCTCTGTCTTCTTTTACCTGTAGTGTTAACAATTACTTTTTTAGCTTGAGCATTAAATGTGAAGGTGTGGGAGTAACAAACGCTATCCGAATTTGTTGTTAGATTAAGCTGACCTTAAGCCATCTCAGGACAAAGTTCACTAGAGCAGACATTAAGCCTTTCCACTTCACAGCTCTTTTACCTTTGCATCTGTTGTTTTACATGTCACTGACCTTATGACTGTGTTTACCCTTGATTTGAAGTTTTGGTTTTCCATATTTTAAAGTCCCTCATAATCACTAAACAAATTCAAGAAAAAGTAAGATAAGACCATAAAAATTCTGAACAAACAGATTCACTCAACCAAAGAGCAAATGGAGTCACCGCGGAAGGACTATAAATCTTGGAGACATCCAAATTCAATATAACTCATTGTAATTCTTCACCCAAGTTAAGATAGGGGAAAACCAGACAGTAACCTATACTGACTCAATGTATAGACTGGTATATTCCTTACACCGCCATCTCGAGCTGACATAGACAGGCCGTCTACTTCAAAGGGATAGTATAGTCATGTTACTCGCAAAAGTATAAAAGTCATGGGCATTAATTCAACTCCTGATCACAAGAGCGTTAACTCTTAGGGCTTGTGTGGTTCCCTGGATCTGGATCGACCTGCAGAGGCAATTCAACCTCCTTTCGCCAACAGCTGGTGTTAAAATATAGCGTCTAAGCGATTTCCCGTTATTTTCATGTCATTATTTGTTTATTTGCATAATTTTATTTCAAATCTCATGGAATTGATGTATAATTCAGAATGGTTTCAATATATTATTTTCTACGCCTATATGTATATTTCTGTGAACATTTAGCTATATTCTTCTCTTATCAGTTCCATTATTCTTAATCTTATTATAAAAATTCTATATTGCAAAGTTTTGTGTCTTACCTACTTGCCACTCGTTGCTATTTTATGGATGAAAGAATTTTCATTAGTTTCTTTTCAACGTTGGACTCTCCCTGGGACGTATTTCACTAACAGATACTTATAAATTGAGAATATAAACACATTCATGGTTCATCTATCTAGATATTTAATTGTAATGGTGTGATGTTCCAGTATTATATCAACTATGAGAGAGAGAGAGAGAGAGAGAGAGAGAGAGAGAGAGAGAGAGAGAGAGAGAGAGAGAGAATAAGTTGAGCGAAATCCTCATATTCTTGACATCCTGCTTTTGGCGAAGAAAAGTAAGCATTCGATTAGCATGTATATATGTATGTATGTAGGTTCTCTCTCTCTCTCTCTCTCTCTCTCTCTCTCTCTCTCTCTCTCTCTCTCTCTCTCTCTCTCTCTCTCTCTCTCTATATATATATATATATATATATATATATATATATATATATATATATATATATATATTTGAGATAAAACTTTGTATCATGTTAATCAGTGTTCAGAAATTCATGCACATTTAAAAGGATAAAACAGATGTGTATCTCAAAAGAAAACTCAAAATTTCGCTTTGAATAACGCGTGCGTAGTTCGAGAAAAATCACCCAAAATGCAAAAATAGTTAAGTGTATTTATCATCATAGACGTAACACCAATCATTTCCTCTATATAATAAATGTATCTTGTTATATATATATATATATATATATATATATATATATATATATATATATATATATATATATATATATATATATATATACATATACATATATATATATATCCATATATATACATATATATACATATATATATATATATATATATATATATATATATATATATATATATATATATATATATATATATATAGGGAGGTATACTCGGAAACCCCAATCTACCATAAATTGTCCAAACGGAATATTTGTAGTTATTAAACGGGGAGAGGGTGGGAAGGATTGAATCTCTGTGTGCGTTTTATGCATACCTTTCTAAATTTTTAGCTGTCATTTTAACGGGTCACGTATACTAGTTTTTCAATATTTGTGGAGGATCGACTACCAAACCCCTTGTACCGATATAGGGGTTTCCACACATCACTTATCTGATCTTCTATGTCTTTTTTGTGTTTATTCCAGTGTATGACACATTTGTCTATCATTTTATCTCTATCTTTACTGAGATTAAGAAAATTATTTGTGATTTCAAAAGCCCAGCTATTTACATAATAATAATAATAACAATAATAATAATAATAATAATAATAATAATAATAATAATAATAATAATGATAATAATAGTATTATTATTATTATTATTATTATTATTATTGTTGTTGTTGTCGTCGTTGTTGTTGTTGTTGATAATAATAATAATAATAATAATAATAATAATAAAAGCAGTAGATCAATAATAATAATAATAATAATAATAATAATAATAATAATAAAAATAATAATAATAATAACATTATTATTATTATTAGTAGTATTATTATTAGTAGTAGTATTATTATTATTATTGTTATTATCGTTTTCATTATTATTGTTCTACTGTTTTTATTATTATTATTATTATTATTATTATTATTATTATTATTATTATTATTATTATTATTATTATTTCTTTTATTTCATTATTATCATTATCATTGTCATCATGAAACCCAACATTCTCTCCCCGTTATACCTTAAGCTACTAATCCGTAATCCTTGCTTTGGTCTTTCAGAAGAAAAGCGCTTCCAGGTCAATCAGGAAGTCACCAGCAGGGGCATCAGACACACACTCTTCATTCACGAGGCCACAGCCGCTGATTTCGGAGCCTACAATTTCTCCGTCCACAACGAGTATGGTTCGGATGGCGTAGAAGTTTTCCTAAAGGAGATGAGTAAGTACATTGTGTAATGAAAAATATTTTTTACCTCTCAATATTATCATTATGATTATTACTAGCTAAGCTACAACTGCGGTTGGAACAGCTGGATGATATAAGCTCAAAAGTTTCAGCAGAATAGATAGCCCAGTGAGGATAGAAAATAAGCAAACAATAATATGCTTGTGTGTACCCTCAAGTAAGAAATCTCAAACTCGAGACAATGGAAGATCATGGTACAGAGGCTATAGCGCTACCTAAGACTAGAGAACAATGGTTTAATTTTGGGAGAGTCCTCCTAGAAGAGGTCGTTGCCACCATAGCTAAAGTTTCTCTACTACCTTGACAAAGTTGAGAGAATCCACTGAACAATTACAATGGTTGATCCTTGATTTGTTAAGTAATCTGTCTTTCAATACTTTTAAATTTAGCATTTTCATAAGATTCATCAATTATCATAATCTAATTACGACTCAAATTAACAGATAATTTGTTAACTAATCTGCCTTTCAAAACGATTTAGTACTTAGGACTTCAATACTTTGGAATTTAGCATTTTGTGTTATGGCATTGCATTATTATCCTCATCATTAATTACCATGTTCTAATGTATGTGAAATTGATAATAATTTTGAAATTGAATCGTTCGATTGATTTGTCTAATTTAGTTTTATCAATCGGTAATTTGACGGTGATAGGAGTTTAGCAGACCTAGAGTATGTCGAAGATGCTGTCCTTGTTAGCAGAGCACCACAGGAACTGCAATGCTTGCTTATCAGAATGCATGAAATATCACAAGAGGTTGGGCTGAAGATAGGTAGAAGAAAGACAGATAATGAGAACGGAATATGCAATGAAAGATGAAATATCATTGGAAGGAGAAAGGATTAATGAGGTTGAATCATTTGAGTATTTAGGAACTATGACCTCCAATACAGGGTTTTTAGAATTAGAGTTTATCAAAGATTAGAAAAGCAAATCAGACAAGGGCTAGGTTAAGTAAAATTAGGAAATCAAATCACCTGAAATTACATATAAAAATCAGACTATATATCAGTTTAAAGAGATCGGTGTTACACTAAGGGCATGAGTCATGGTATGACAATGAAACGATCTCCAATAGATTTAGTAGATTTGAGAACAAAGCTCTCAGAAGGATATTGGGAGTTAAATGGCAAGACAGGATTAGAAATAAAACTATAAGAGATATTACTCGAGTGCCATATGCTGATGAGATTATGATGATGGGTAGATGGAGATGGTTTAGGCATGCTCTTCGCTCTCCCCAAGAGAGATTAGTTCACCAAACGTTCAGTTGGGATCCACAAGGCATTAGAAGAGTTGGAACACCCAGGCCTACATAGCTGAGGATTATGAAGCGCAAATTAGGATATGATGAATGGAGAAGTATTCAATTAAAAGCTCAAGATAGAGACGACTGGCGAAATCTAACCGAGGCACTTTGCGTCAATAGGCGCAGGAGTACATGATGATGAATCAATAATCTAACGTTGACGTTATTAAGGTTTTACAATTATGTATTCAAGAATTAGATCTCAATGTCCAATCAGCAGATATGGATATGAATAAACGTCAAACCAATCAATAAGTAGAATGGATAATGGAGTAAACGGAGCAAGAGCGTGTCAAATCGGTAAAAAGAAAAAAAAAAAGAAGTAAAATTGTATAAACAAAACTGTTTTCTCTTTCCCTTCTCTTCTTTTGTTTTCATTACCATCATCCTCATATTACTTTTTTTTTTTTTATTCTTCGCCCTCATGTTCTACTTCTTAATCATTATCATCATTGCCGCAGACTTCTTCCTTCTGAATGGAATGGGAGAAAATCTATGGAATGAAAACCATTGTTGAGGGAAAACAAAGCTGGGGCAATTAAGAGAGACTCTCTTCCCTTCAGTCTCTCTTTATTCTCGAGAAATGTCTTTTGTGCTCTTTGTCTCATTTTTCCGTTATGCAGATTTATCGGACCATTAAAAAACTCCTCAGTTTTCCCTTTTTGCTTGTGGGTCGTTCTTCCGTTTTCTTTTCAATTTTGTTTCCGTTTTCTTTTCGATTTCGGTTAGTTCGTGTGCAGTAGTTTGTTTTTTGGGTAGGGGAGATTAATAGGGGATGACCCATCCACCTTTTGACCACTAAGAGTGAGACGCTAATGTTTTGTTTCCTTGTGTTTGTATAGAGACCGTCCCATCTGCCTTCTTTAATTTTTTTTTATTAATGTTTTCCAACGAGTTCCAAGAGAGAGAGAGAGAGAGAGAGAGAGAGAGAAGTCATGTCCTGACACGAATTATACCTCCCTACAAATTAATACGTGACCTATACTGAATAGATTGTATTTGCACGAAAAACAAAGACCTTCTTAACGCACAGTGTAGAATCCGAAAAAAAGAAAAAAAAACATTATTTACCCAGTCGTAACCATCATACCCCTTTCTGAAAGGGGATCCTTACCTTGGTGAAAGAGTTTGTGTATCGCCATGATCAGCAAACCTGTACCAATCATGGCCACCCATACTAGGCTGGTTTGGCGTGAGCGATCAGATAAAATCCGCAGTGGCCAACGTGGTGATGAAAACTGTCTAAACCCTACACATGAATGTCTGAAGTCTTTGTCCTACAATGGACTATAAACGGCTGCATTTATGTAACCTTAATCACTAAACACTATTTATCACAACCAGAACTTATCAAAACAGCCTGAATGCGCCGGGTCAAATTACATTATAATCGTATGTGTTGTATATGGAAACTCAGATGTTTCCTGAGGAAAATTCACGGAATCAAACGCACACTTCCATTATAATAAAAATAAAATGCAATTATTTCTGGTTCACTGCACGCACGTCAAAGGCTTCAGACATGTCTTTATTCCTCTCTGAGCTATGGCCATTTTTTAATCACCACAATGGCCAACTGCAGATTGGTGGTGGTGGGAGATTTTTCTCTGATTGTTCACAGCATACCAACCTAGTATGGGTGGCCATGACTAGTACAGCTTTGCTGATCATAACAATACACAAACTCTTTCACCAAATTAAAGCACACTCACCAAGAGAGGGATGATAATACCAGAGGATGGTAATTAAATGATTTACGTAAAATTAATCAACGACATTATAAGGATATGGAGTGTGAGGTGTTCTCATTGTATCATGATGAAATTTATTGTTTCTAAATCAATGTACCTTACATACAAATCCATTGTTTCATGAAGCATGTATCGTTATAGCGAAATTCGTATTATATAGTATAATCTATAGGACGGGAGTTCGAGACCCGATCAGGCTCAATAGTATCTAGTAGTGTTTGAAACCTCACCATCTTTGTGAGCTAATAGCGGGGTTGGGTTTTGGGAGCGTATAGGTCTACCTGCTGAATCCTCAGCATTCATTGCCTGGCCCTTCCTGGTCCTAGTTTGAGTGGAGAGGGCCTTGGGCACTGATCATCTACTGTATATGTATATATACTGTAGTTAGTCTCTAGGGCATTGTCATTCTAAGTAAGGCATTGTCGTGCCCTTTGACTCTGACATTCATGAACGATCTTTCAACTTTAAATTGCGTGCAGCCTGTTCCAATTTTGCATGCAGACGGTATCAATACAAAACAAGCTAAGTTCAGAAAATCTATATAAAGCAAAGAACAAGTCTCTCTCTCTCTCTCTCTCTCTCTCTCTCTCTCTCTCTCTCTGTATATATATATATATATATATATATATATATATATATATATATATATATATATATATATATATATATATATATATATATATATATATATTTCTTTGTATCTAGTCAGGCTCTACTTTCCCCGTTCCTCTGGCAGGAGAGAGAGGAGCAGTCATACTCTGGGGAGAGGGGGTCGCAGGTCACGTACATTATTACATTAATAACATGCGCAGTCTACTCAAAACCTAAACTGATCGTCATCATGAGCATTTCGAGCAATTTGTCACCATCAATTGCACCCTTCCGTCTGATAATCGACAATGGAAAGTGATGGGAATTGCAATCAACGTTTCTCGCAATCAGATGTTGAGCAAATTCCGATCAATTTATCAAAACTAAACTTATTATACACCATGAGCAAAATGAATCCCAACAAATAACTCTCGGTATTGCATAGAAATATATCACATTGTTTACAGTGTGCGACTGCATTGTATACAAAATTTATTGGAATTAAATAGGCTTTGAATTGTCGACAAAGTGCCTTACAGAATATATCCCACTCAAATCAACTTTTGTGTTGTAAATAGGAATGCCTCATCCATTATTCTGAGTTTTAGAAAGATTAGCTACAGAGTATCATACTGATTAGTTTGATTTTATTGAAAACAAATGTGCAATAATATTAAAGGCAATTGGTGTTAATTAAACATAGTTTTAACGGTTTAGAGTCCGATCATACAAGGCAGAGTCAGGGGACAGTGACATTTCCGTACCAAGCAGGATAAGACATCGGCTGCTAATGACTCACCAGGTTGATCTATTAGCTCCCCTAGTAATAAACCCCTCCCTTCCTTAGCTCACAAGAATTTTGAGGTTGCAGACACTGAAGAAACTAACGATTCTGAGTGGGACTCAAACCCCAGTCTGGTGATTGTAAGGCGGGAATTATGTTGTGAAAAATCTATGTTTCGTTAAGCAGGCTCGGAAAAAATGGATATATTGTTGAACAGCATATAAAACGCACTGGGTATATATTCATGAACAATAAATTTATAGTTGGACACGCGAATTCCTGGTACACCTCGCTCTGAAGAAGTACACCAAACCGCACCCTTACTGCGCGCAGAGTTCCGGGGTTTAGGCCCGACCACCAGCTCTGCCCTCTCGCCCTGCACTATTTGTTTGCATAATAGCCACGAAGAAACGATGTGACAGTGTGCACTTCTTTGGAGCAAAGTGTGCCACGGACTCATGTATCTAATTGTACAGTACGAGAGGAGTAATCGTCATACTATGTATTGCAGCCAACACGGTTACCAAAGTTTATAAATAACAAGCGTCCTCAAATGTACCGTTTGTTGTAAACAGGTCTGGATCATCAATCACAGGCTCCCTCTACTCCATTCCCTTGTGATGCAAACAAAATTTATCATAACAACTACCATTGGGAAAGTTAAACAGACTAGTGCATACTGGAACATGATGTCTACTATAATTAGTGCACGCCACAGTCAAACAAACTACGCAATGAACAAAATACATCATAATTAAATACTAGCGATGCGGGCTGCAGCAAACAAGGAGTAGCTTAATCAAATACGCTGTGTTGTGCATCATCCTCATGAAATGCGCTGTGTTCAAGCGAATATCATATTAAAACTAACTACGTATTGTTATCAGCGTGCATCAACAAAGAGCAGATCCCGAAAAAAGGAAGCTTAAAAACACATTAAACGAAATTTATGAGAACTTGCTGGTTTAAAGGTCGTTCATGAATTGCAGAGGCAAGGTACAGTGACAATGGATAATGACTTAGAGACTGACCAAATATACTATACATAAGATCAACAACCAATGCCCCCCCCCCACCCAAGCAAGGACCAGGGTGGGCCAGGCAATGGCTACTGATGACTCAGTAGGTAGACCTATGATTTCCCCAAATACCAATTCTTAGCTCTCAAGATTGGTGAGGGTGCAGACACTAAACAAACTATCGAGTTTAATCCGGGCTCGATCTCCCGTCCAGCAAAATGCCAGGTGGGACTTTTTCAATAGGCCACTACAACTTTAAATAGTACGATCTATTGCTATTTCACACGCGTTATTTTTTTCTTATTTCTTCTTTTAAATAATATTTTTTTCCTTTTCTCTTTTTTTAAAATAATTCCTTTTTTTTCTATGAAAAGTCAATTTTTAATAATAAATGACGCTACGATTCTAATATACAACCACATCTTTAATCCTGCTAATTATTATTATTATTATTATTATTATTATTATTATTATTATCTGATGCTGGGATATGGGAGAGTACCAAAAGAAAAGTGACCTTTTTTTTAACCCACAGATTTTATAATGTACAAGGGATTAAAAGCTTATTGCTGTTGGACTATCACTACAGCATAAAACTTGAGGGGAGAGAGAGAGAGAGAGAGA
>NC_090759.1:2045155-2052655 GCF_036898095.1 Palaemon carinicauda | reverse complement strand
GAGTCAATAATGCTATACTTAATTTTGTGTAGAAAGGTAAGTGTCAATGATGATACAATTGATTCTGTATAGAAAGGGAAGAGTTGATAATGAGACACTTGATTCTGTATAGAAAAGGAAAAGTAAAAAATGCTATACATGATTTTATATAGAAGAGTAAGCGTAAATAATGTTACACTTGATTTTGTTTAAAAAGGGAAGAATCAACAAGGCTTTACATTGATTTTGTATAAAAATGGAAGTTAATAATGATACAATTTATTTTGCATGAATAGGGAATAGTCAATAATGCTATATTTGATCTTGTATAGAAAGGGAAGAGTAAATAATGCTTCACTTGATTTTGTAAAGAAAGGGAAAAGTCAATAGTGCTACACTTGATTTTGTATATAAAAGAAAAAGACAATAATGCTACGGTTGATTTTATATGGAAAGGGAAGAGTCAATAATGTAATACTTAATTTCATGTAAAAGAAAAAGAGTCAATAATGCTACAATTGATTTTAAATGGAAAGTGAATAGTCAATAATGCTATACTTAATTTTGTATAGAAAGGGATAGGTCAATAATGTGACACTTGATTTTATATTGAAATGAAAGTGTCAATAATTCTACGCTTGATTTTGTATAGACAAGGAAAAGCCAAAAATTATATACAAGAGAAGAGTCAACAATGCTACAATTGATTTTGTATAAAAAGGGAGGAGTCAATGATGCTATACTGTATTTTATAGAGAAGACGAGAAGTCAATAATGCTATACTGTATTTTATAAAGAAGACGAGAAGTTAATAATGTTTCATTTGAGTTTGTATGGAAGGGAAAGAGTTAATAATGCTACATTTGATTTTGTATAGAAAGGGAAGAGTCAATAATGCTATTCCTAATTTTATATAGAAGAGGAAGAGTCAATAAGGCTACACTTGATTTTGAACAGAGGGGGAAGAGTCAATAATGCTACAGTGGATTTTATATGGAAACGGAAGAGTAAATAATATAGTTAATAATGCTACACCTGATTTTTCATATATAAGAGGAAGAATTGATAATACTACACTTGATTTTATATAGAAAGGTAAGAGTCAATAATGCTACACCTGATTTTATAAAGGAATTGAAGAGTTAATATAGCTACACACGATTTCATAAAGAAAGGGAAGAATCAACAATGTTAAACCTCCTTTTATAAACAAATGGAAAGTAAAGAATGCAGAACTTGACTTCATAGAGAAAGGGAGAAAAAATAAAACTTATCTTTGTCATATTCAATAAATAACGAGATACAGAATAAAGTGATCATCTCATATGGCAAAACTTTACCTTATAAAAGAGAGTGAGAAAATTAGGCAAAACTTGACCTTATAGAAATAAATGAGCAAAACGTGCAATTTTAATTGTTTGATGATAATTGTTCAATATATGAAATTCTATTATAAGCATGAGTAAATCACTCATTTTTCATACGAGACTTGACCTTATAAAAAAGGATTTAACAAATAAAGTGAAATTTTACATCATATGAGGAATTAGCAAATGAAGCAAAACTTGACCTTATAACAACAGAATGAGTGAATTTGGAGAAACTTAACCTTAGAATTACGAAATAAGCAAATTTGGTGAGACTTGACCTTATAAAAAAGAATGCGCGCATAAAGTGAACCTTGAAGTTATAAAATGAAAATGATCAAAGAAGGCAAAACAACTTTATACAAATGGAATGAGAGAATGAGGGTAAAGTTGACCCTAAAAAAGGAATGAGCCAATAAGGTGAAACTTGACCTTATAAAAAATGAATGACTGAATAAAGCAAAACTTGACATTATGAAAAGAAAATGAGAAAATAAATGAAACTTGAGTAATAAAAAAGGATTGTCTGAATAAAGTGAAACTTCATCTTATAAAAATAAAACAAGAATGATCGAATAAGGCGAAACTGGACCTTATTAAAAAGGAATGAGCAAATAAGGCTAAACTTGACCTTGTTGTTGTTGGGGTATTAAAGCCAACACTTGTTGTTGGCACGGGCCTTTCCCTTGGTTGGCCCGTAGCTGACCTTATAAAAAAGGAATGAGCAAATAAGGCGAAACTTGACCTTATAAAAAAGGAATGAGCAAATAAGGCGAAACTTGACCATATAAAAAAGGAATGAGCGAATAAGGCGAAACTTGACCTTATAAAAAAGGAATGACCAAATTGGCAAAACTTGACCTTATAAAAAAGAAATGAGCAAATAAGACAAAACTTGACTTTATAAAAGGAAATGAGTGATTAAGACTACACTTGACCTTATAAAAAAGAAATAAGCCATTAAGGAAAAACTTGACCTAATTTAAAAGGAATGAGAGAATAAGGCAAAGGCTTACCTTATAAAAGAGGAATGAATGAATAAGGTGAATCTTGACCTTATAAAGGAGGAATGATGTGAAACTTTACCTTATATAAAAGGTATGAACAAAAAAGAGCGAAACCTGACCTCATAAAGAAGGAATGAGCGAATAATGTAAAAATTTACTTTATAAAAAAGGGATTAACGAATAAGGTGAAACTTGATCTTGTAAAAAAGGAATGAGCAAATAAGGTAAAACTTTACCTGATACAAAGATGAATGAGTGAATAAGGTGAAACTGGACCAAATGGAAAAAGAATGAGTGAATAATGCGAAACTTTACCTTATAACAAAGGAATGAGTGAATAAAGCGAAAATCGACTTATAAAAAAGGAATTTGCGAATAAGGATAAACTTGACTTTATAAAAAAAGGATTAAGCGAATAATGTGGAAATTTACCTTATAAAAAAGGAATGAACGAAATAAGTGAAACTTAAGATTATAAAAAAAAGGAATGAACGAATAATGGAGAACTTGACCTTATAAAAAAGGAATGAGTGAACAAGGCGAAGCTATATCAAAGGAATGAGTGAATAAGGTGAAATTTGACCTTACAAAAAAAGGAATAAGTGAAAATGGCGAAATTAAAAAAAAAGAAAAAAAAAAAAAGGAATGAGTGAATAAGGAGAAACTTGACCTTACAAAAGAGAAATGACCAAATAACGTGAAACTTGACTTTATCAAAAAGGAATGAGCAAATAATTTGAAACTTTATCTTATAAAGAAGGAATGAACGAATAAGGTGAAACTTGACGTTATAAAAAAGGAATGATCGAATAAGGCGAAACTTGACCTTACAAATAAGTAATGAGGGAGGAAGGCAAAAATTAACCTTCTAAAAAAGAAATGAGTGAATGAGGTAAAACTTGACCTTATAAAAAACGAATGGGCGAATAAGGAGAAACTTGACTATATGAAAAAGGAATGAGCGAATAAGGTGAAACTTCATCTTTTATAAAAGGAATTAGCGAATAAAGTGACACTTGACCTAATAAAAAGGGGGTAGAAGTGAGTAATGTGATAGAAATTAACGATTTTGCGTCCTCTAACTCTTTCTCCTCCTCCACATCCACTGTCTTAGCCTGTCTACTGTTACGCTGTTTTCCCTATTCATAAGATATTTTATATATTCATGCAGGTGGCGGTCTCCTCTCTCTCTCTCTCTCTCTCTCTCTCTCTCTCTCTCTCTCTCTCTCTCTCTCTCTCTCTCTCTGAGTGTTATTGTTGTGGAACAATTTGCTATATTGTTTGCGTGCTGCACGTCAGTCGTGTTTTTTTTTTTTTTTTTTTTTTTTTTGTTAGTCTGTCAATCAAACTTCTTTCCCTGTTACGATCGTTTACCCCAAATATATCTAGATTTTTATGTCTGGTGTTTAATTAATTTCTAGTCTATTTTTTACAATTGTCTCTTTTACTCCTTTTCAATTCGTGTAAGTCATTTTTTTTTTATTATGTAATTTTCATTTATTCAAATTTTACATCAGAGGAATCCTTTGATATTTTCTACACTCCTTCACATTTTCTCCCTGTTTATGCAAGGAAATAGCTTGTTCTTTTTTCTTTCTTATTCCCTATCACATTTTTTATTCGCAGTAATAGTGTCAAGTGATAAGTTGAAAAAACCAATCTTTCTCATTGCTATATCAATTTTAACTTGATTATCTGTGTAGTAATATTATTTATCTTCTTTACGTTTACTTCAATCAGCACTCTTAATATCTCTATCATATTCTTAATCCGTAATCTGTTGAGTAAGATATATATATATATATATATATATATATATATATATATATATATATATATATATATATATATATATATATATATATATATATATATATATATATATATATATATATATATACATATACATATATATATATATATCCTGTAAATATATATATATATATATATATATATATATATATATATATATATATATATATATATTTACATATATATGCATATATATACAGTATATATATATGTATATATATATATATATATAAATATATCTATCTATATATATATACATATATATATATATATATATATATATATATATATATATATATATATCTATCTATATATATATATAAATATATATATATATATATGTATGTATATATATACATATATATATATATATATATATATATATATATATATATATATATATATATACATATATATGTATATATATGTATATATATGTATGTGTATATACACACACACACATATATATATATATATATATATATATATATATATATATATCAATTATATACAAATATATATATATATATATATATATATATATATATATATATATATATATATATATATACATACACATATATATATATATATATATATATATATATATATATATATATATATATATATATATATATATATATATATGTATATATGTTATATATATATATACTGTATATATATGCATGTATGAATATATCACATTTTTAGATCATGACTATTCTAAAAAGAAATATCGAAAGTGAGAAAAAAAATAATAATTCTGAAAGGAAGATAATAAACCAAAGACTGACCCTTAAAAATAAAACTAGAATAAACGGACAGAAAAAAAAGTAGAAAATGGTAAAAGAATCATCAATCTTGAATTAAAGGATAGAAAACATCCAGTAATTAATGATAATTCAAAAAAGATAACTTTAGGAGAAATTTGAAAAAAAAAAATAGCTAAAAGAAGATCTGAATGAAAAAACAACAATTGTCTTATGGGAAAACATCAATCCAATTTTGCTAAAAAGTCTATGATCTCATATTAAACAATAGAAGGTTTTGAAATATGAATTATAACTCTGTTGACATAATAATAAATAAAACATTGACTCTAGGAAGAGGGAACATAAAAAATCAATGGAGAATGAAATATCAATAAAAACCGATAAAAGCACTATGAAAGAATGACATTCGATCGACATTTCAACTAAAATAGGAAAATGTGAAAATGGAATGGGATAAGAAACTGAATATAGTATTAAGTGATATAAAGATTTAATTCCTTCCTATGTTCCTCAGAATACCAGAAATTCCATTGCAATCTTTAGGAGAGGGTGCCCGAAATTGTAAACGTTCACAAATGTAAACGCTCACAATTTCAAACGATCTCAATTGGAGACGTCAACCATTTCAAACGTTTTCAGTTGGAAAAGTTCACCATTTCAAACGTTCATAATTGCAAACTTTTACTGAAACCAAATATAAATTTGGTGTAGCAAACAATATTAGGAACATTATTGAAGAGTGAATTACCTAAAGAGAAATATGTTATTTTCCTGTATATTCAATAGTAACCCCTTTAAATATTTTTAATACCCTTTCTGTACTTACTATGGCATTATTTTTTATGGAATCTTTGCTTCAATGTGAAAAAAAATGTCAGACATTAAACACTGAAATTCAGTGCAAAGCCACTCATAAGCTGGTGACTAGATGCCCCAAGAAATTGCGTTGTCCCGCTCAAAAAAAAAAAAAAAAAAAAAAAAAAAAAAAAAAAAAAAAAAAAATACTACTATTTATTCTTAAATTCTATTTTATGTTTATCACGTACAATTTTGTAGTTAACGTAGTCATATGTACTTTTTTTTAAATTATTACGAACAGCAAAAATCCCATTGCTTCCAACAGTTTTTAAAACACGCTTATTACAGGGGAAAATTTACAATTTAATCATTTGAGTATTATGCAAATTTCGCAATGAGAAATTTGGAAAGTAATTTGGATCTATTTCTTTGGCTAATTTACTTAATTTTCCACTAAATACAAAGTTTTTACAGGATTTATCTAAATGACAACAACAACAACAACAACAACAGCAATAGCAACGATAATAGCAAAAACAACAACAATAATAATAATAATAATAATGATAATAGAAATATAAATAATAATAATAATAATAATAAAATTAATAATAATAATAATAATAATAATAATAATAATAATAATAATAATAATAATAATAATACATTTGTTTTTGTAAAGAAAATTAACAGCATTTCATAGTAGGTAATAACAACCATGTCTTCATCGTATTTATCAGGCTAATGCCAATTTGTTGCAGAATCAACGTTATTTTCAGTCATATCCAAAGCACAATCATACAATTTAAAAATAAACTAGTTGATCCAAATTCTTGCGTGATATATCCCCAGATTCAAACTCGTGAAACTAGTTATTCAACACTGTCCTATTATGAAACATATGTAAATATATCTGTTGAGTTCAGACCCATTCTTCATCATCTTAACGCGGATATTTGGTGGCTTTTGATTATAAGATGATATATATATATATATATATATATATATATATATATATATATATATATATATATATACGTGTATATACATATATATATATACATATATATGTATATATATATATATATATATATATATATATATATATATATATATATATCAAGAAATGAATCCACTGAAAAAAGAAAGGTAAATACCATGAAGAACTGTAGAGTGTAATACATGAGATCCCAGAGAGAGATATGAAAATTGTGATTTGTGAACACAATGATAAAGTTGGAAGAAACAATAAAGATTTAGAGAACTTGATGGGTGTTGAGGGTCTTGGTGAATTTGAAAAATAAAATGGAGCAAATTTTATGAGTTTTGGTTCCAGAAACAATCTTGTTATTTGGGGTACTCTTTTCCATTATAAGCACATCCACAAAAATATACATGGACTTCACCATGTGGCAATTACATAAATCAAATAGATAGCATAGCTATTAATAAAGAGAAGAAAAGGACACAGAGAAAAGTAGGAAAATATAGTGATGCTAATATTGGTAGTGATCACCAGCTACCCATTGCCCCATTAAAATTGAAACTGAAAGCACCCAACAGAAAAGTAGATAGAATATCGAAGTTTGATACAAGTAAGCTTCTAGCAGATGAGTACAGAGGAACCTATGCAATTGAATGTAGGAATCGATTCACATGCTTAGAGAGTTTAAGAGAAGAGGAGCAGACAATTAACGACGAATGTTGTGAAATTTAAAGCATATATCAGTCAGTTGGTAGTAAAGGTTTAAGACATGCAGTTAC
>NC_090759.1:2032655-2035155 GCF_036898095.1 Palaemon carinicauda | reverse complement strand
GGCTCTCTCTCATAAGGGCCACGTCTCGTCGAGGGACCCCATGTGGTCTAATAGTGTCCCTTTTTCTTCATCAGGTTCCTGGGTGGAAGTTCCAGGGTCATCAGCGACGAGTGGTGGCGTCGGCAGAGAAGAGTCCCCGCAAGAAGATCCATTGGCTTGGGACGTGCCGAGGACTCCGATGAGGTCCCCACTGGACATGGAGGAAGGCCTTGGCGGGGTCTTCCCCGGTTTGGCGGGCCCGTCGGGATGGTTGCCGCCGAAGACTTTGCTACAGGAGAGTCTCCCCATTCCTTCTCCGTCAGGAGTACGGCGTAGCCCCAAGAAAACGCAGTCACGTGCTAGGTCACGATACGGAGGTCAGTCTTTCTCGTCAGGACGTGACTCTTCAGATTCGTCAAGCAGTGAACGGAGGAGACGACAGAGGAGGAAACGAGATCGGTCGGTGCGGAGGAACTCCCCTTTGCGGTCTCCCACAAGATCTCGGGACAGGGTGAGTCCCAGTTCCCCTCCGCCCAAAAGCAGGAGAACAACTCCCCCAGTAGGGACGTGGAAAAGAGGTCGGTCTGTGCGGAGGAACTCCCCTTCGCGGTCTCCCACAGGATCTCGGGACAGGATGAGTCCCCGTTCCCCTACATCCAAAAGCAGGAGAACAACCCCCCCAGTAGGGACGTGGAAACGAGGTCGGTCTGTGCGGAGGAACTCCCCTTCGCGGTCTCCCACAGGATCTCGGGACAGGATGAGGCCCCGTTCCCCTACACCCAAAAGCAGGAGACCAGTCTCTCCGAAAGGGACGTGGGTGTTTGTACCAGAGAACAATTTTAAAGTCTGTTCCAAACCTATTGGTTCGACACATGAGCGGGCAGGAGACAGTTCCCCTAGAAGGACTTCCACATCCCGCGTCAGGGAGTCACCAGATGAGCGAAGGGCTACATCTTGCAGGCCTAAGACCCGTCCTGGAGACGTTTATCCCGACCAGCGCAGGGGGCCGTCGTCTAGGCCGGGCAGCCTCGACAGGTCTCCCCATCGAGACCCCAGAAGGGGAAGGACACCTCCGTCGATCTATCTCACGGAGGACACCGTTTCACCGAAAAAGGCCACGAAGAGGAGAGGTACAGCGGACGTCGAAGATAGAGGGAACCGTGGACCCCGCCATCACGGCAGAGACCGAGATCACGATTCGCCCCGTCGGTCGGAAGGAGGGGAGGGCGAGTCGGCGGTGACGGAGGACTCAGCGTACAGGAGAGTCCTTGCGTTAATTAGGGGTTATAACAACCTTATAGAACCCGCCACTCAAGAGGAAGAACCCTGGACTTCAGGCCTGAACAAGTTCATAGCGGTCCCCGCCCAGAAAAAGTCTTCTCTCTCTCTCCCTGAGGCCAGTAACGTGGGGATTGGGAAGACTCACATTGATAAGGTCATATCCCGCAATAGCGACTCCTGCAGGGCTCACAGCTCAGCAAAGCTCCTACAGGGTTTGAAGTCGCAGTCGAAATACTACTCTTTAGAAAACAGGCCGACCGGTGCGTGCAAGACCGAGGAAACCATAGACATCCTGTGCCAGGGCATCTCCGACGGGAGGGCATCGGCAGCATCTACCTTCTTCTCCTCTTCCGAGTCGGCAATGATGGAGGAGATGTCCAAGGACTTAGTTAATGTGGCCTCCTGGCTGGATTGGTGGGCCACCACCCTAGTAGGCACCCAGATTCCTACAGACTCCATGGAACCTGCAAAACGGGAGGCTCTGAATGAGTTGCTGGGGTCAGGTAGCCGCGCCCTTAAATTCCTGACCTTTCAGTCTTTGGCTCTCTCCGCAAATTGGATTCTCCGGAGAAGAGACGCCCTAGTCAAGAACCTTCCCATTAAGATTCCTGACAGGGAAGCTAAAGCCTTGAAGACCTGCTCCGTCTGGGGGGAGCAACTTATTCCGACGAAGAAGGCGGAAGAGGTCGTGGAGAAGTTGGCCAAAAAGAGGGATCTACCGACCCTGAAGCCACAGGCGGCACGCCGCCCCATCTTCAGGAGGCCAGTGACAGAAGCACCCGTGGCCGCGCGTACCACACCAACTCAAGGAAGGAGGGAACCCTCGTCAGGACAGTGGTCTTCCTCTGTGGTTCCCCCCGAAGAGGTTCATCTTCTAACCCCCCAACGTATAGGTCTTCTTTCTACTCCTCCAGGAGGGGGAGAACAGGCCGTTCTTCCCGTAGGAGATAAGATGGGAGGCCCCCCTCCCCTGCCAAAGCCTCAGGTAGGGGGATGCCTCAGACTCACTTGGCAAGCATGGAAGCTCCACGGAGCAGATCCGTGGACAGTTACAGTACTAAAGGAAGGCTACAGGATCCCCTTCATGGAAGAGACACCCCCCCTAGTTCCAGCAACGCAGGCAGACTGGTTGGTGCCCAAGGACCTGGCGAAGAGGGCAGCGTTGGACGGAGAAGTCAAGACGTTGTTGCAGAAGGGAGCTTTAGAAACAGTGACATTCCCGGGTCCGGGGTTCTACAGC
>NC_090759.1:2025155-2027655 GCF_036898095.1 Palaemon carinicauda | reverse complement strand
TAGAAGAAAGACACTCCAAAATCACATCATTGTTCTCTAGTCTTGGGTAGTGCCATAGCCTTTGTACCATGGTCTTCCACTGTCTTGGGTTAGAGTTCACTTGCTTGAGGGTACACTCGGGCACGCTATTCTATCTAATTTCTCTTCGTTTTGTTTTATTAAAGTTTTTATAGTTTATATAGGATATATTTATCTTAATGTTGTTACTGTTCTCAAATTATTTTATTTTTCATTGTTTCCTTTCCTCACTGGGCTATTTTCCCTGTTGGAGTTGCTGGGCTTATAGCATCCAGCTATTCCAACGAGCGTTGTAGCCTAACAATTAATAATGATAATACTAATAATATATCAGTCAGTTGGTAGTGAAGTTTTGGGACATATAGTTACAAGGATAAAGCCATGGATATCTCATGATACTTAGGATACTATAAAAAGGAGACAATGTCAGAAATTGATTGTTGAAAGTTTTCAAAGAAGTAATGAAAATTGCAAGGTAGAGCATCCAAAGTATTCCAGTATTGATTGTGAAGTCAAAAGAAAAACAAGGGATGACTGGAGAGAGTATTTACACAGTAAAGCAGATGAGTCTAACAAAGCTATGAATTCAGGGATCAGCTATGGTGTAAGAATTGCTCATAGAATTATTGATGAAATCTCCACGGGGGCAAATAACAAGAAGCATATACCCATCAAAAACAGAAATGGATCTCTTATAACAACCGAGGATGAAGAAAGGCAACGTTGAATGGAACACTTTAGTGAAGTCATAAATAGGAGATATGAAGAGAATAATTTGATTGATATACCTGAAGCTGAGGAAGATCTTGATGTGCCCATGAATGAATTCAGAGTGTTTGAAGTCGAAGCTATTTCTAAAAGACTGACGAGATGGAGAGACTGACAAGGAAGTGACTCCCTGAATACAAACAAGATTATTTTGTAGAATGTGGCATGAAGAGGCAAAACCTGATGATTGGGAGCTAAGAGTGTTAGTTAATATGGCAGAAAAGGAGATCTGACTGATTGCAATAATTACAGAGGCATAACACTTACCTTAGTTGTCATGAAAATATATAGCATGCTTATTGAAAAGGGGCTAAAGGAAAAGATTGATGAAGAGCTAAGAGATGAACAAGCGGGATTTAGAAAAGGTAAAAGTTGTACTGACCAAATTTTCATTTTAAGACATGTTTGATGGTATTTGTGGTATATGAAAAAGTATTTGATAGTGTGCACCGGCCAATTTTGTGGAGTGTCCTGCGTTATTATGGAGTTCCTCTTAGATGAGTGAATTGGATTAAGTCTGTTCATAAGCATAGTAAGTGTAAAATTAATTCTAGTGAAGTCTTATCAAAGGAATTTCCAGTGACAGTGGAATACTACAAGGGAATGTTTTGTCACTTATTTTGTTTATCCTCCTCATGGATTTTGTAATGTATCAAATAGTTGGAGATAGAGGAGAAAAATTAGACTGGATTGGTAATAGGAAATTAGCTAACCGTTGATGACACTGTCCTCATTAAGAAAACACCACAGGATTTGCAATTCTTGTTTACCCAAATGCCTGAAATATCACAGGAGGTTGGGCTCAAGATAAATACAAGAAAGACAGATGATGAGAACGGAATATGCAATGGAAGAGCTAATATCATTTGAAGGAGAAAGGATTAATGAGGTGGAATCATTTAAATATTAAGGAACTATGATCTCTAATACAGAGTCTTTAGAATTGGAGTGTAATAAGAGATGAAAAAAAAAACAATCAGAAAATTGTTAGGTTGGATAAAATTTGGAAATCAAATCGCCTGGAATTACACATAAAAATCAGGCTATATATCAGTTTAGTGAGATCGGTGTCACTGTATAGAAATGAGTCTTGGTATGTCACTGAAAAAATATCCAACAGATTTTGTAGATTTGAGAATAAAGCCCCGAGAAGAATATTGGGAATTAAGTGATAGGACAGGATTAGAAATGAAAGTATAAGAAAGAATCCTGAGTGCCATATGTGGATAAGATAATGATCAGTGGTAGATGGAGATGGTTTGGTCATGCTCTTCGCACTCCCTAAGAGAGATTAGTTCACCAAACTTTCAACTTGGCTCCTCAAGTCCCTAGAAGAGTTGGAAGACACTGACCTACATGGCTGAGGACTATGAAGCTTAAAGTAGGAGATGAGGAATGGAGAAGTATTGATTTAAAAGCTCAAGAGAGAGACAACTGGTGAAATCTAACAGAGGTCTTTTGCGTCAATAGGCACAGGAAGAGATGATGATGATGATGATGCTGATGATCACGATCATGATCATGATATATATAAATTATATATATATATATATATATATATATATATATATATATATATATGTTTATATATATATATATATATATATATATATATATATATATATATATATACAGGATATATATATATATATATATATATATATATATATATATATGTATATATATATATATATATATACATATATATGTATAT
>NC_090759.1:2012655-2015155 GCF_036898095.1 Palaemon carinicauda | reverse complement strand
AACACCAAACTTTGAGCCACCTGTGTGTTAGCACTATAGTATATTAGCACTAATAATAATAATAATAATAATAATAATAATAATAATAATAATAATAATGATAATAATAACTAGAGATATTATATCAAAATAAGTATTGTTTAACATCTTAACTCACATATTATTATTATTATTATTATTATTATTATTATTATTATTATTATTATTATTATTGTTGTTGTTGTTGTTGTTGTTGTTGTTGTTGTTGCTGTCGTCGTCGTCCAAAAACATATTATCCTAAACCCAGCAACTTCAGTACAGAAGAAACAAAAACAGAATTGATCAACCGAAACGAAATGGTTCCCCCGGAAAAGGCCGCGCATTTTCTTGGAGGAGAAGAAGAAGAAGACGAAGTGACTTTTGAACGATGACGATGGTGACGTCTTAAAAGGACAGTAATCGGTTTTTTATTCGAGTAGATAATCTCATTTTCTAAATTCATTCTGATAATGGAGTTTTCATGTAGGTCTGTAAAATTCACCGTCTTTTCTATTTCGTTCCAGGTTGAGTCATCACAGATATAGCTTGTAATAAAGTTGGATTTGCTTTTTAATCCTCTTTGAGATTTGGTGTCTTACCTAATTGTTTTTATTTTTCTCTACAACATTTTTTATTTGAACGCTATACTGTATAGTTAATTTGGTTGTATAGTTGACAGCAAAGAAAACAGTGATAATAATAATAATAATAATAATAATAATAATAATAATAATAATAATAATAATAATAATAATAGAATTAACTACGATATTTTGTTGCTGGCTATCAAAAAAAAAAAAAAACGAAAACACCAGTAAAGGATATTGTTCCGATTTCTTAAGACGTGCAGTAGAGAGAGAGAGAGAGAGAGAGAGAGAGAGAGAGAGAGAGAGAGAGGAGAGAGAGAGATAGAGAGAGAGAGAGAGAGAGAGAGAGAGAGAGAGAGAGAAGAGAGAGAGAAGAGAGAGAGAGAGAGAATGTTATGTAAAGGGGAGGGAAAAATTTAAATTGCATATGATAAACTCATGCTCTCTGCTATTATTATTATTATTATTATTATTATTATTATTATTATTATTATTATTATTATTATTATTAGCTATAATACAACCTTACTTGAAAGAGCAGTAAGCTGTAACACCAAGGGCTCCGACAGGGATAAATAGCTCGATGAGGAAAGGAAATAAGGAAATAAATAAACTAAAAAAAAAGTAATTTCCAATTAGAATAAAATATTTCCAGAGGAGTAACAACATTAAAATACATCTTTCATATATAAACTATTAAAACTTAAAAAAAAAGAATAAGAGAAATCGGAGAGGATAGTGTATCCTCAAGCAAGAGAACTCCGATCATATTCTAATATACCAAATCTCCTACACTATCAACCGAAACAAAGCAACGTCATTAACAGTTAACAAAAGAAAAGCAGACAGGTCGATGCAAGTTGCTGTCAGTGCGAGGGGAGAGCAAAGATACAAAGGATAATATATACAAAAAAGAGAGATGTTCCTACCATGTACAATCGTGTGACACATGAGTGGTACATGGCATTTAGTAGAAATGCTTTCGGATTGTGTCAGATCACAAGGAAAGGCCCGTGTAAGGGGGCGTTAGCGGTGGCTTGCTAGTGTCGTTGCGTAGGAAGACGTGCGTTGCAGAGTGCAAGTCTGTCGGTATGTGATGCTTCTCTGGAGGCTTGTAAGTCTGTTTGGCAGCTGCCAATCAATCCGGTGCCAGATGTTTGAATTTTGCTAAGACTGGGGGCCCGGTCGTCTTGATATGGTGATAAATAAAGTGTTTGGTAGGAGCCGTGAGCATTTGGCGAAGTTCTGGACGGAAAACTTCCTGGTATGACATGAAAAGGTGGGCATAAGCATCTGTGGGTGCGCTGATGTGGAGAGCGAGGTTGGAGGGGGCGGGTTGAAGAGGTGTCGACAAGTACGAATCTGCGTTGACCAATCGTCAGTGGGCGACATTGACAAGAAGGTGGAAATGGGTGAGGAAATCCGCACCGAGGATTGGCAATGTGATAGCAACAAGAAACTTCATTTCTAAACGATAATGTGAGGTTCTCGTAACGGTAGGTGGGTATTGCAGATCCGTTGGCAGATACCAGGCAGTCGTCGGCAGACTTAGCCAGAGTACGTCGCGTCCTGAGTTATCCCCTTGACAAAAGAGAACGACAAGTACCTGTGTCTACCAAAAATTGCACGCCCGTTGCTGCATCATGTAAAAAAAAAAAAAAGATTAGAAACACGGGAGGGCACCGCAACGACCGATGGCCTACTTACATGTTTGTTTGGCCACTAACAATCTTTGAAACATTTCTTCGCGGCAGCCCTCAATCTGGAGTGGCAGTAGCAAAACTGCGGCTGATGGGCGGCAGTAAGTGACTGTAGAAGTCGTTGGTTGGGACGCGAGCTAGTGATGGGTGATGGTTTGGCTTTGTCGCCCACTCCGGCTCGTCATGGGGTAGACG
>NC_090759.1:1990155-1992655 GCF_036898095.1 Palaemon carinicauda | reverse complement strand
GCATTTCTCTTTTTTCTTTTGTCGGTAATGTTACTTGCATTTCCCCTTTTTCTTTTGTTGGAAAAGCAACTTGCTATATCCTTTACCTTTTGTGAGAAAAGTAACTTTCTTTTGTTTGAATAGTAACTTGCATTGATCCTTTTTCTTTAGTTGCAGAAGCAACTTTTGTTTACCGTTTTCCAATCGTTGGAAAAGTAATTTGCATTACCACTTTGTCTTTTGCTAGAAATAAACTTGCTTTGCCTCTTTTTCTTTTGTTGGATAAGTAATTAATATTGTCCATTTTTCTTTTGTTTGAAAAGTAACTTGACTCACCTCCTTTTCTTTTGTTGGAAAAGTAACTTGCATTGCCCTGTTTTCTTAAGTTGAAACTGCATTTCCCCTTTTTCTTTCATTGGAAAATTAACTTGCATTGCCCCTCGTCCTTTTGCTGGGAAAGTATCTTGCATTTCCCCTTTTTCTTTTATTGGAAAACTAACTTGCATTGCCCCTCGTCCTTTTGCTAGGGAAGTAACTTGCGTTTCCCCTTTTTCTTTTATTTGAAAATAACTTGCATTGCCCCTCTTCCTTTTGCTGGGAAAGTATCTTGCATTTCCCCTTTTTCTTTTATTGGAAAACTAACTTGCATTGCCCCTCGTCCTTTTGCTAGGGAAGTAACTTGCGTTTCCCCCTTTTCTTTTATTTGAAAATAACTTGCATTGCCCCTCTTCCTTATGCTGGGAAAGTATCTTGCATTTCCCCTTTTTCTTTTATTGGAAAATAACTTGCATCGCCCCTCTTCCTTTTGCTGGGAAAGTATCTTGCATTTCCCCCTTTTCTTTTATTGGAAAATAACTTGCATCGCCCCTCTTCCTTTTGCTGGGAAAGTATCTTGCATTTCCCCCTTTTCTTTTATTGGAAAATAACTTGCATCGCCCCTCTTCCTTTTGCTGGGAAAGTATCTTGCATTTCCCCCTTTTCTTTTATTGGAAAATAACTTGCATTGCCCCTCTTCCTTTTGCTGGGAAAGTATCTTGCATTTCCCCTTTTTCTTTTATTGGAAAATAACTTGCATTGCCCCTCTTCCTTTTGCTGGGAAAATATCTTGCATTTCACCCATTTCTTTTATTGGAAAATAACTTGCATTGCCCCTCTTCCTTTTGCTGGGAAAGTATCTTGCTTTTCCCCCTTTTCTTTTATTGGAAAATAACTTGCATTGCCCCTCTTCCTTTTGCTGGGAAAGTATCTTGCATTTCACCCATTTCTTTTATTGGAAAATAACTTGCATTGCCCCTCTTCCTTTTGCTGGGAAAGTATCTTGCTTTTCCCCCTTTTCTTTTATTGGAAAATAACTTGCATTGCCCCGCTTCCTTTTGCTGGGAAAGTATCTTGCATTTCCCCTTTTTCTTTTATTGGAAAATAACTTGCATTGCCCCTCTTCCTTTTGCTGGGAAAGTATCTTGCTTTTCCCCCTTTTCTTTTATTGGAAAATAACTTGCATTGCCCCTCTTCCTTTTGCTGGGAAAGTATCTTACATTTCCCTTTTTTCTTTTATTGGAAAATAACTTGCATCGCCCCTCTTCGTTTTTCTGGAAAAGTATCTTGCAATTCCCCTTTTTCTTTTATTGGAAAATAACTTGCATTGCCCCTCTTCCTTTTGCTGGGAAAGTATCTTGCTTTTCCCCCTTTTCTTTTATTGGAAAATAACTTGCATTGCCCCTCTTCCTTTTGCTGGGAAAGTATCTTGCATTTCCCCTTTTTCTTTTATTGGAAAATAACTTGCATCGCCCCTCTTCCTTTTGCTGGAAAAGTATCTTGCATTTCCCCCTTTTCTTTTATTGGAAAATAACTTGCATCGCCCCTCTTCCTTTTGCTGGGAAAGTATCTTGCATTTCCCTTTTTCCTTTTATTGGAAAATAACTTGCATTGCCCCTCTTCCTTTTGCTGGGAAAGTATCTTGCATTTCCCTTTTTTTCTTTTATTGGAAAATAACTTGCATCGCCCCTCTTCCTTTTGCTGGAAAAGTATCTTGCATTTCTCCCTTTTCTTTTATTGGAAAATAACTTGCATTGCCCCTCTTCCTTTTGCTGGGAAAGTATCTTGCTTTTCTCCCTTTTCTTTTATTGGAAAATAACTTGTATTGCCCCTCTTCCTTTTGCTGGGAAAGTATCTTGCATTTCCCCCTTTTCTTTTATTGGAAAATAACTTGCATCGCCCCTCTTCCTTTCGCTGGAAAAGTATCTTGCATTTCCTCCATTTCTTTTATTGGAAAATAACTTGCATTGCCCCTCTTCCTTTTGCTGGGAAAGTATCTCGCATTTCCCCCATTTCTTTTATTGGAAAATAACTTGCATCGCCCCTCTTCCTTTTGCTGGGAAAGTATCTTGCATTCCCCCCATTTCTTATATTGGAAAATAACTTGCATCGCCCCTCTTCCTTTTGCTGGGAAAGTATCTTGCATTTCCCCCATTTCTTTTATTGGAAAATAACTTGCATCGCCCCTCTTCCTTTTGCTGGAAAA
>NC_090759.1:1972655-1982655 GCF_036898095.1 Palaemon carinicauda | reverse complement strand
TCGTCCTCATCAAATACCCAGGTGCTTTGTCAGAAGTGGACTACGAAGATCCGGACACACATGCTCTGATCCCTGGTCTATGGAGGAATAAGCAAAACCTGCAGGGGCTGATGACTCTATCCGGCCATCATATCCAGAAGGATGCAAAGGATCAGCGAGACTACCTTTCACATTACTACATGTCCCCTACTGGTGCTGTCCCTTGGCAAGAAAAAATTGTAGTACCTCCATGAGCTGTATAGTTGTTCCATTTTGTAAATAAAAGAAACGTATATTTTTCGTTTGTATTTCTTGTGGCCCTTTATTTTAGTTTCAATAAGAAAGCATTTGATTTACATATAAATAGCAGACATAAAATATGTACAACTATTAAGAAAGCATTTTATTATTACATTCAAACAGCAAACTTGAAAATTTCTTGGGTTTATTTTTCATTCCATTTTTATTTAAAACAAAAAATTTGCATCTTGATTGGTAATAGATGAAAATAAGTGTGTGCATGAAATAAGACATCATTTCATTTTTACATGAAAACAGCAAACTTAAAAATTTCTTGGGTTTATTTTTCATTTCATTTTTATTCAAAACAAAAAATTTGCATCTTGATTGGTAATAGATGAAAATAAGTGTGTGCATGAAATAAGACATCATTTCATTTTTACATGAAAACAGCAAACTTAAAAAAATTTGCTTATTGCTACAATACCTCGACAAACTGGGAACGTCGCTCTAGCAAACTAAATGACCCATAAGAGAGAGCGATAGCATCCTGGATGCCTCCGGTAGGCAACAGCTCTTGTTTACGTTAATATCACTTTTGATTTAATTCAAAATGACAAGAGCTTACATTTATACATAGTAAAGATAATACTCAACTTTCCAGGGGCAGAAGAGGCTGGAGAAGTCATCAAAATGTTGAATTAAATCCAAAACGAGAGAACATTTTTGTTTCTCTTCATTATAAAGATATAGAAATAGTTTGAAATAAGATAATCATTTTTTTTCACATTAAGACAGCAAATATAAAAACATAGGTTTATTTTTCTTTCCTTTTCATTATTTTTTCGTTTCTTTTCTGTTTCTCTTCTTTATAAAGATATAGAAATAGTTTGAAATAAGATATATTTTTTTTCACATTAAGACAGCAAATATAAAAACATATTAGGTTTATTTTTCTTTCCTTTTCATTATTTTTTTCGTTTCCTTTTTGTTTCTCTTCATTATAAAGATAAAAATAGTTTGAAATAAGATATCATTTTTTTTTCACATTAAGACAGCAAATATAAAATTTTTTGGGGGGGGTTTATTTTTCTTCCCTTTTATCATTTTTTACTTTACTGTTTCTTTCTTTGTATTTTAAGGAAATACACGAAAAGTGTTTGGAAATATATAAATATTTCATTTACATTAAAACAACATATATATACAAGTATCACACTTCATTTATGTACAAATATTTAAAACTATTTAAATTTCCTTGTCCTTGACTGGTGGGGTATCATGTTCCTTGGACGAGTAGAGGGGTGAGGGTGTCATGGCTTCATCAAGGTTGCTGTCGATGGTCCCCGGGGTCAGGACAGGGAAGGTCAATGGACTTTTGAATGCCGCCGACAGCGACGTTAATGAAGGTGCTTGTGAAGGAGCCTGGACAAGGGTGGGTGACGACACTGACACTGATGGCGAGGTCACCTGGACAGGTGTGGATGACAGTGGAGTTGGCATCCCTGGGTGCCACTCCGTCGTACGGGGCAAGGAAGAAGGGCTTGACTGCGGCATCCAGTTATGACTGGCTGGACGATGCTGCTGCTGCTTCTCTGGCTGTGCCTGCGAGGGTCCTGGTTGAGGGGACTGCCAAGGTTGCTGCTGGTGAGGGGGTTGCCAAGGTGACTGCTGGTGAGGGGGTTGCCAAGGTGACTGCTGCTGAGGGGGCTGCCAAGTTGACTGCTGCTAAAGGGGCTGCCAAGGTGACTGTTGCTGAGGGGGTTGCTGATGCACAGGGGGCTGTAAAGGTTGCTGTTGCTGTGGGCCTGCCCAGGTCACTGATGGTTGTTGCTGTGCCTGCTGGAAGACCTGACTCTCGTCCCTGTAACGTTGTGTGAGATTGAGGCACTCTATTTGAAATTCGTGCCATCGATGTACTGGGATGGCACGCATGTAGCCTTCCAGCAGGCACGCAAAATCGTGCACAATCTTGTCCTGGCCCATGAACGTTGGGGTCGACGATTCAGCTTTCGACACAAGCTGAAACATAAAAAATATTATAAAAATATATTATATATTATATACATATTTATATATATATAACAAACATTGTAACAATTTAGTACAGCATTTTAATGCAACAGATAGCATATGTCAAAAAAAATGAATACTCACATTCCTCAATATATTGCTGAAATCCTTCTCCGACACATAGGTGTCGCTGTGAGAGGTGTCAAGTGTTCGGCTGGACCCCTTCCCCTTGTCCTTCCTGGTGGTGGTAAATGCCTGGCTGCGAGAACCTGTCGACCTCATATCATCGTCGACATCGCTGGCTGTCGTGGCACCTCCTTCGGAGCCACGAAACTGCTCACTGACGACTGTCTCTCCCCGGACGATGTGCTGTATGAGGAACGACCAAGTGTCCATGAGGAAGTCATCACGGCCACTCCTTTGGGCCTGGCCAGCTCCACTCTTCTTCTTCTTTTTCATAATTTTGCCAATCCTCGTCCTCAAGTTTTCGAAGCTTTTTTTGCACTGGGCAGCAGTGGCAGGAGGATCCAGCTGGCTTCCTATTTATGCCCACCTGCTGTCCTTCAACACCTTGTTTATCCACTCCTTGTGTTTCTTGTCAAAGAGCATGGGGTTCTCCTTGACAAGGTCGGCCAACGTAGTCTCCGTCTCTTCCGTCCACTGGTAGTCAGGGATGTCCTTCTTAGACACCCGAACCCACTTCTTCTTTAAATCATCATCACTGGATACCTGGCTCTGGCTTGTATCCTGCTGTGTCTCCGAGATGACTATATCGAGACTTGAAAATGATGAATGAGGAGAATCTCGATCTGCGGTCTCCTCTATCACGTCCATTTTCCTCCCCCTTCCCTTTGGCTGCTTTAGTTTGGGCATGTTGTCTCCTCGCTGGCGAACTCTGGAATGGCTAGGAGTGTCCTCGGACCTCAATTTATATACCCCCTAATCCCCCTTAATAACACGAGAGCTCCACCCCCTGATAATCCCATGAGAGCTCCACTGACGGAGTAGGCGGGCACTAGAGTGAGTAGGTGGGCACTAGCGTGAACCGGCGGGAACTGGCGTGAACTGGAGTGAACGATGCGGGAACTGGCGTGAACTGGAGTGAACGATGCGGGAACTGGAGCGAACGATGTGCGAACTGGAGTGAACTGGAGTGAACAGTGCGAGACAATGCGGGAGTACAATGCGTGACAATGTCAGTGGGAAGGCTGCGATGAGCGAACATATCGTGAAGTGGAGTGAACAGTGCGGGTACTGGAGTGAACGATGCGTGAACTGGCGTGCACAATGCGTGGGATGGGAAGCATGGCACGCATTGGTACGCTCTGGCATGCCAGTTCCCGCACTGTTCACTCCAGTTCACTCCAGTTGGCGCATCGTTCACGACTATTTCACGAATATTTTGTGCGTGCTAATGCGTGCCACAAACTTTAAACATTTCAAAGTTCTGGGCACGCATTGCACGCACTGGCACGCATTGCACGCACTGGCACGTCCAGCACTGTTCACGACATTTTCACGACTCGTTCACGCGAGTTCGCGCATCAATGCGTGCCAGTGCGTGCCACGAATGCGTGCAAGTGTCAGGTACCCTTAAGCCCAGAACAGACTATGATTCATGTAATAGCCTCGTGAAGCAGAAGTGTTGAAAAAACTTACTAGCGGTAAACTGTACTGCAACACTACTCACTTGTTTTCCCGTGCTAGCTGCCTTAATACATGGTTCCCAGTGGCGTTTAGGGAAGTAACATATTGTTACCTTTTAATTTGAGCTTTATACGACGCTAAGAAAAAAAAATATATGAAATTGAAATTTTGAGAAAAAAAAAATGCACTTTTTATTTGATGTTTTGCATCTGAATACATAAAAAGTTCTTATTTCCATGAAAATCTATTTTCGAGGTAGTTGTAACGGGATGTAAGGAAGTTAGTGAAAGTTCCAATGGAAATAAACGATGAGAAAAAACAAAACAAAACGCACAACGAGAAACTTAGCCTTTATATCACGTTATCAAAGTGATCACTTTTCCTGTACCTCAAACTTTTTAGGTTAGTCGAGGCTGAAGGCAAGCAATGGTCTAGAGCTGGAGGTAATATTTCAATTAATTGATTTCGGACTGAAGTTAGGTTGGGTGTGCCTGACATGTCTATGACATCTTTCCAATCCAGATATGATTGTCTTCATTAGATAAGAGTGGTAACATCAGAGACCTAAGATAATATATAGATATATAAAGTATGTACACATTACAATGTTTTTAGTCTCTTCATTACCTAATTCTTATGTGTGTGTGTATATATATATATATATATATATATATATATATATATATATATATATATATATATATATATATATATATATATATATATATATATATATATATATAGAGAGAGAGAGAGAGAGAGAGAGAGAGAGAGAGAGAGAGAGAGAGAGAGAGTTAATTTTTGTTGCCAGGTGTTACGTCTTCTGTTAGGAAACCAAACCTTTTCACTGAAAACACCTTCCTAGTTGCAGTTCAGCTTTCATAACAAGAGGTATGCCGATGCTCTTGACCTGGAGGGACTACCATTCTTATCCTAGGCAGGTATTCCCATTGATAAAATTGATATTATTAAAAGTAATACAATAATTATTATTAAAATTAGTACAAAAATAAAATGAAGTGTTGGTCGCTGTCGACTCATCAGAAGAAACCGAGTTAAGTCATCGACGCTGTAGAGCTGAGTGAACGTCCTTCCACTTTGAACGCTGACACAATACCCACTGAGTACTGCAGAGTGCAGTGCAGCAGCAGAAATCAAGCCGGGCCAGCAACACGTTGGTGCTACGGTTTCGTACTAGAAAAGTCGTTTTTCAACGCATCCATTCAATACTGCCCGCATCATATCATAGTCTGTACTAGGTCTTAGCGCACATGCAGCGATTTCCACCCTGAAAACAGATCTTACTGAGAAATGTGATAAACTTGCTATGAATATGGAGTCAATTAAGGCAACACTTCAAACATTGATGGACCCAAAATTAGAGAAAATGACATACGCTGACAAAGTTGAGGAAAAAAAAAGTCTGTTGGTAATTGAATCAACAACTAAAATTACTGAAAGAAAACATGAGGTCAAACAGGAACTAAAAGCCATTCAAATACTTAACACGAGGTTAAATTCAAATTGAAATGTTGTCATAAACTTTGCTAACAAAATGATCAGAGAGGAGGCTGCAAACAAAATGCAGACATTGGTTGCCGACACTAAAACGAGAACAATCGGAAAATTGAAACCAAAAATAATGATATGCAATGTGTACAATAATGAAAATGACGTAGTGAATCCCTTGATTCAAAGACATCATTACATAGAGCAAACCAAAAACATAGAAGAGAAGGTAAGTGTGGCACTGAAGAAAAATGCTGCATGTGGGACTACCCACTATGTGTTGAAATGTGATCCTGGAGTCCGAAAGGCTATTCACGATAATGTTGACAGTTATGTTGCGATGGGGTACGTATGACATACGTGATAGATACCATGTGATCACCTGCCACCACTGTCAGAGGTATGGACATCTTAAAAAAGACTGCGGAAAATGTTCAAAAAAAAAAAAAAAAAAAAAACATTCCACCAAGGTATGTAACTCGCAAATGCCAAGGTGTATTAACTGCACAAAGTTAAACAAACCAAATGACCATACAGTAAATTCAAGAGATTGCAAAGCTTTTGTGTTAGAATTGAAAAGACTACCAGAAAATACTGATCATGGAAACTAATGATGTCATAAACTGTGGCTACGTAAATATGCAATCTGTTGGTAATAAACCTAATCAAATTCGAGAATTGATAAACGAAAAATATCTGAACATGCTAGCATTATCTAAAGCATAGTTAAATAACTTTGACAAGGCTAAGATCACTGAAATCAACCGCCCCCCCCCCCCCCTCCCCCCTATACACACATACACACATACCTCCTTTCATAATCCGAGAGAAGGTAGGTCTGGTGGAGTGTCGGACTCCTTATTCATAACTGTTACTTAAATCTCAAAATATTAAAAGAACTGGTGTAACAAACTTTGGATATATAAAAATAAACTTTACGCGTAAAAACAGAAAAATATCCTTTGTAACAGTCTACAAACTTCCGAGAACAAATACTAGTATCTTCATTGAAGAATTTTGGTGCTCTCATTGAGATAATTATCATGGAGAAAATTGAATTAGTTATTTGTGGAGACTTCAATAGGCCTATTTGGATTTATGGCGCATCAAATATTGACGTTTTGGCATTTATGAGTTAATAGAATCATATCAACTAGTGAACAATGTCGACTGTACAACTATTTAACTGGGCATACGTATCACAGAGTTTTGAGTGATGGAATGAATAACATTGTATCTGATATAAAGGTTGAAGAGAAATGTACTATCTCCCAGTACACAAACTCATTACGTTTAGTTTACCTATACAGAAACATACAGTAGTAAAGAAAATAAACTTTAAACCTAAATCAAATTTCTTCTCCTACCGTATTTATTGAAGAGGTTACAAGGAAAAATCAACATTCCCTGTGGTCCTGATAGCCAACGTTTGTTAGGAGCTATGTGTGTTAACTGTCTTATGACCACTTATGACAGAGTAAGTAAAAGTGAATATGTTACCATGCGCCCAATGATGAAAAACTCTATAACTCTTAAAGACCAATCTCCTTGGTTTGATGGAGAGATTTTAGTGAAAAAGAGGGGAAAAATGCGCAAAGAAAGTGGAATCTGTTAAAAACTGAAAGAACATGGGTTGAATACAAAACTGCTATTGTCAATAAAACTACCCACTAAGAAGGAAAAAAAGTGAATACTACAAGAAAAAGATCCGCGAAGCAGCAATAGACATAGATAAGTTATATCGTCTCCTCAATGTTATAATGGGAAATATAAACGAAAAGAAGCTACCTGATGGATAAAGTGGCCAGGAACTACCAAATAAGTTTTTAGTATTCTTAAAAAAAAAAAAAAAAAATTAATATATGACCAGGTCATATGTAAATTTTCAACATCAGATTAATGATAATGATACACCAGATACACAGGTGAAATTAATGAGATTTAACAGCAACATAAGTCGACATCAACAGGATTAATAATCTCAAGAGAGTAATGAAAACAAACTGCGCGTTCGATCCTATGCCAATATCTGAAGTAATTGGAAAGAGAAACTTTTCTACAGTAGCGGAAATAGTTATGAGAACAGGAAATGCAAGCATTGATGAATGTAAGTTTCCCATATCTGAGAAAATGGCTATATTCACACCAGTTCTGAAAAGTGCTCTGGATTACCAGGAATTAAGCTCATATTTCGAATCTATCCTTTTTTTTTTTTTTTTTTTTTCAAAAGTACTAGAATACGTAATTCTTGGACAACTAGTCAGTCACTTAGAAGTAATAGAAGCTTTGCCTAACAACCAGTCTCATTACAGAAAACTATACTCTAGGGAGGCAGCCACCTGCTCTCTTGGAAATGATATGCTGGAAATGATGGATGAAAATATATGTGGTATTTCAATATTACTCGATGTTAGTGGTACTTCTGATACAGTTGTACATGGACTGTTATTATTATTATAATTATTATTACTTGCTAAGCTACAACCCTAGTTGGAAAATGATAGAAGCCTAGGGGCTCCAACAGGAAAAATGGCCCAGTGAGGAAAGGGAACAAGGAAAAGTAAATTATTCGAAGGAGTAAAATTAAAATAAACATCTCCCATATAAACTATAAAATACTTAACAGAACAAGAGGGAGAGAAATAGGATAGAGTAGTGTGCCCGAGTGTACCCTCAAGCAAGAGAATTCTAACCCAAGGCATTGGAAGGCCATGGTACAGAGGCTATGGCACTATCAAAGACTAGAGAACAATGATTTGATTTTGGAGTGTCCTTCTATTAAAAGAGATGCTTACCATAGCTAAAGAGTCTCTTCTACCCTTACCAAGAGGACAGTGGCCACTGAACAATTACATTGCAGCGAAGAACTGAAGGGTTATTTGGTAATCTCGGTGTTGTCAGGCGTATGAGGACAGAGAAGACTGTGTAGACTAGAGAATGGGCCAGACTATTCGGTGTGTGTGTGTGTAGGCAAAGGGAAAATGAACAGTAAACAGAGAGAAGGATATAATGTAGTACTGTCTGGCCAGTCAAAAGACTCCATAACTCTCTAGCAGCAGTATCTCATCGGGCGGCTGGTGCCCTGGCCAATCTATTACAGTTCATCGATGTTCAAGATCAAGTTTTCGAATACATGAAAGACTGTTTGGTTGGTACAAATTACTGTGTACCAACTGGAAACACCTATTCACCATATGAACCTATAAACAAGGGAACCCAAAGGAGTGTAATTGGTACAATCTTATTTGGCATCTATACTATTAGTCTATCGAAAATACAAGGGCATAATGTGAAGTTCAAACTATTTGCAGATGACACAAAATTTTACCTCTCCATAAATGATATAGACTACACCATTGAAACTTTAAACCGAATCCTTGATAGGTAATATTCAACTAAAAAAAAAAAAAAAAAAATGACCCAATGCCGATATCTAGTAAAATTCGGGATCGAGGCGCATTTCTCGACAGCAACTTATCTCTCAATAACCATCTAAATAATGTAGTGAAAACTGCTAGCTATCATTTAAGAAATATTGCTTTAAGAAAAAAAAATGCACCTTCATGAATGGTCCGTCAAAGAGACTTGTGATAAACTGTGTGATTATCAGAATTGACTACTGTAACTCCCAGAACCGGCCGTCCAAAAGGAATCGCTACATATTGTGCAACCAACAAATTGTACTGCCCCGAGAATAGTTGAAGATGGTTTCAAACTATCCGAACCTAGATACACGTCTACTGTGGGCTCTCGAGCCTTTAAATATGCGGCCCCGAGACTATACAATGGGCTCCCACGAGACATACAAATAATTGAAGATAATAAGACTTCCAAGAGGAAACTGAAGACCTTATTTTGTGTGTTTTGATAGTGATGATCAAACAGTAAGCGACCGTATAGCATTGTGAAATGTTAAATGCTCCCAAATGAAAATCATAAAACAACCGTGGAGGTCCTGCAGAGAGTAGGGTTCCCCTGCTGTGCAGGACCAGATAAGCAGCCTTTAAAGTTAAGTTAAATAAAAGTAATCATTCAAGTTCATATCAAGATGTCAGAATTTACATAAGAATTTTCTTAGGCCTAATCAATTCTAGGTCACTATTGGCTACTTTTCAGCTGTAGATATTTATGTATGTAAATAAGATATTGTGCTATATGTTTAAGAAGAGAGAGAGAGAGAGAGAGAGAGAGAGAGAGAGAGAGAGAGAGTGCATGTTACTAACCATTCTTCAAAATTCAATATGCAAAAGATGTCATATACATCAGCAAATATAACACATGTTTACGTATATATATATATATATATATATATATATATATATATATATATATATATATATATATATATATATATATATATATATATATATATATATATATATATATATATATATATATATATATATATAATTCAAGGAGAGAGAGAGAGAGAGAGAGAGAGAGAGAGAGAGAGAGAGAGAGAGAGAGAGAGAGAGAGAGATCTACAAACCAGGTATTTAAAATATAACATAACTAAAGTTATTATATATTTCAGAAAATATAATTTCTATATCCCCTCGTGTATACCGTAGAAGTTACAAGTGTATTTGTTGCTGCAATTCATAGCGCCGTT
>NC_090759.1:1935155-1955155 GCF_036898095.1 Palaemon carinicauda | reverse complement strand
TTAATTCTTTTGTATATGTTTTATCTTTAGCCCTGGACAATGTGATTAAGAATCACGAAACGTTGGGAATAAAAGAAAAGGACATTTTGAACTACTCTTTCCCTATCCATACCATGAAATTTGTGTTCATTACTGGCTGTTGCTGCCTTCACCGAAGATATATATATATATATATATATATATATATATATATATATATATATATATATATATATATATATATATATATATATATATATATATATATATATATTGTAACAAACTATACCGGGGATTTTGGTTAATTTATCTTAATTGATAAAGTAATATTTTGAGTGTCACCTAAAGTCACTTTAATTTAATTTTCTTTTCATCGCCATCTAGTGGTTGATGTATTAGGCTAAGATTGGTACGTCACCCATGGAATGTTTTGTTTTGTTTTCCATGTTGACTGTTTGGGAGTGTTGGGCGAAGTGACGAGGGACCTTTTATTGGAGGTAAATGGAAGTGAGGAAATAGCTGCCATCTTCAAACTTGAAGATCTCACCGTGAGTTGGCTCTTCAACCGCTGGTTATTACTGGTGAGAGTGATTCAGTGTCTTCAGTGAAGGAGGCGGTGGAGTATTTGATCGCCGCCTTTGGAGGAGCAACTCAGCAGCAGTTAAATGCTATCACTTTCTCCTGTGCATGGTGAGGGTTTGCTGTAATTGTGTGTGTTCCCAGCGGGGAGAAGGACTCTCCACGGACCAGAACCCATCACTACTGTACCCGTTAAAGCTGAGACCTATCTTCCTTTTGGTAAGGGTAGTGATTTTGGTTTGCCTCCATTTCATCTCTGAAGGAGTAGAGGGCGGCGCCTTTAGTGATTTTTCACCGCTGTTTGTGTTGCGCTACGCGGTTAGCGTAAACAAGGTCTCGTCCATGATTGGTCTTCTGACTTTATTCGTCTCTGTGAAAGCCTACATCAGGAGTGTTTTCATTTCCGTGTTAATGTAGGTTAACTATTAATGTAATTTATGTGTATTGTGGGGATGGGAAGTTTTGCCTAGATTTGTATAAAGAGGGGTAGAGTTAAGGTTCCGAGACTTTCTTGCTCTTTTCTATCAGTCAATGTAATCGTGTAATTTGTCGGGTGAATGGTAGGTTGCGAGGTTATTCTTTCCTTTTACTGTTGTCTTGCCTTTCCGTGTCGTTGTTGATGAATGGGTCCTATATGTGTTTGTTGTACTGTGCTTGTGGTTTGATATCTTCCCATTTAAAGTGATTTTCTGTGTTATTTTGTTTGTAAATAAATATTCAATATGACTCTTGCAGTGTTTTATGATTACCCACTCCTTTAATATCACTGTTACATATTATTGCTAGCTCTGGCTGTGAAGAAAACTTAAAGAACTTGGCCCTCACGGGGTCCGTGCGTAACATTTTGGCGACCTTGCCAGGATCCTGTAAAACTAGTATTTTCAGGATCCCCAGAGCTTATGTAATTGTATGTAAACAAATAGTGAAGGAGGTGGTAATTATCAGTTTTGCTAGTTATATTTCTTCGACAAAATGACTGATACAGAAGAAGTGGCTGGGTTTAATGTTTCGGAGTTTTTCCATAGTCCTGATTGGGAGGAGAAGATAGGTGATCTTAGTAAGAGCCATTTAATGATAATTGGTGAATATCTTGGGTTGCCTATTGTCGCAGGTGTGAAGAAAGGGAGTTTGTTGCTTCAGGTAATGAAGGCTATGCAAGGTAGAATAGCAGGTCCTAGTTTAGCTGAACCAGAGTCAATTAAGGATAAGATAGCTTTGCAAAAGATAGAAATGGAAAAGTTGAAGTTACAGTTAGAAATGGGTAAGACTGAAGTAGCTAATAGGGAAAGAGAGAGGCTTCATGAGAGGGAACGGGAAAAGCTTAGAATAGCGCAGGAACAGGTTAGAGTAGAACAGGAAAAGCTTAGGTTAGATCAGGAAAAAGAATTGGAAAAGCTTAGAATAGCGCAGGAACAGGTGAGAGTAGAACAGGAAAGGGCTAGATTAGAGTACGAGAGAGAACAGGAAAGGGCTAGATTAGAGTAAGAGAGAGAACAGGAGAAGGTTAGGTTAGATCAGGAAAGAGAATTGGAAATTAGGAGAATGGAACATGAATTACAGGTACTTCGGCTGAAGCGACCAGAAGCGGAAGATAGGTTTAATATTGGCAGCGCAATTAAGCTGGTACCAATCTTTAATGAATCCGATGTCGCAGAATTTTTCTCTGCATTCGAAAAATTAGCGAGAAAACTGAGTTGGCCGGAATCAATGTGGACTACCTTAGTTCAATGCAGATTGATCGGTAAGGCACAGAAGGTTTATGCAGCGCTAAGTGAAGAGACGAGTGCAGAGTACGAACAGGTCAAAGAGATAATATTGAAGGCTTATGAACTGGTACCGGAGGCGTACCGTCAACGCTTTCGTAACTTGCGTAAACTGTATAACTGCACATTTGTTGAATTTGCTAGAGAGAAAGTAAGTGCGTTTTTAGATTGGTTAAAAGCGAAGGGTATTAATGATTTTGAAAGTTTAAAGGAACTAATATTAATTGAGGAATTTAAAAATCATATTGGGATGGAACTTAAAGTACATTTAGAAGACTTGAAATTGGAAACTATAGAAGCAGTAGCGGTTGCTGCGGACGAATATACTTTATCGCATAAGTCAGTTAATCGTTTTTCATCGAGACTCGATAAATGGGATAAAGGTAAGAAGGGCGAGAAAGCAGCGGTAACGTCTGGTAAGTCGGATGGAGGGAGTTCTCCAAAGAAGGCAAAGTCATCACCAAGTAGGGGTGGAAGTGAAATCATTTGTTTTTTCTGCAGGAAAAAGGGCCATGTTAAGGCTGATTGTACTGCCTGGAAAGGGCAGGGTAAGTCAAAGCCGGTAGGCTTGATTGGTAAGGTTGCTGGGAGCAGGTCCCAGGTAAGTAGTTGCTTCAGTAAGTACGTCGCAGAAGGCGAGGTTTTCGCTAAAGACCGGTCAGGGTCTGGAAGGCGGGTGAGAATACTACGGGACACTGGCGCGGCCCAGTCGGTAATCTTACGGTCCTCATTGCCCTGGGACTTCAGAGAGGAGGAGCCAGAGTATGTAGTATTAGGTGGATTTCCTAATACGGTAGTAGCGTGTCCTCTGGGTGAGTTTTGGGTAGACTCAAGGTGGATTAATGGACCTATGAAGTTGGCAATGGTGGATGTATTACCCATAAGCAATGTTGATATTGTGTTGGCTAACGATATAGAGGCAGGTACGGTATGTGATTGCCCGGTTGTGCAATGCAGGTATGCTGACCCCGTTAGTGAAGTTGAACCGGTAATGGTTGTGACTCGCTCGGCAGTGCATTCATCTGGGATAGAGGATGAAGGGTTAGGCTTGGATAGTCTAGAGGAGCTGTCAGAGGGAGGGGTTTCTGGGTTAAGTGCTTCTGCAAGTCCTAGTCTGGTTTCTGAGTGGGATAGCTCAGTAGGGTGGGATAGGGAATCACTTAGGTTAGCTCAGAAGGAGGAGTTTGGAGAATTAGGAGTGGAGGTAGACTCTGATTTGAGTAGACCTCGGTATCTGTGGGAAGACGGCATCCTACTGAGGGTGAGTAGGTCAACTGTGGTTCCATCTGATGATTGGGAGGTAAGGAAACAGGTGGTAGTGCCCCATAAATATAGGGACAAGATTTTATGGTTGGGACACGAGGATGTGTTCGCAGGTAATTTTGGAATTGGAAAGACTTTTAGGAAACTTGCTGAACACTTTTATTGGCCAAAGATGAGATCTGAGGTAAAAAGGTTTGTTAACTCTTGCAAAACTTGTCAACTGGTTGGTAAACCCAATCAGAAAATCCCTAAGGCACCTTTAAAACCAATTCCAGCAGTAGGGGAACCTTTTCAGGAAATTTTAATTGACATTGTAGGCCCATTGCCTAAAACCAGCAGTGGTAATCAATACATACTAACTATAATGGATCGAATGTCTAGGTACCCGGAAGCAGTGCCCTTGAGGAGTTTTAAGAGTAAGCAGGTCATCAATGCATTAACAAACTTCTTTTCCAGGTTTGGTTTGCCCAAGACGATTCAATCTGATTGCGGGACTAATTTTACAAGCAAAGATTTTTGTAAAAGTTTACAGGAGTTGAAGGTTCAACATATCAGGTCATCGCCTTACCATCCAGAAAGCCAGGGACAGATTGAGCGATTCCATCAGACGCTGAAATCCATGTTAAAAAAATATTGTGGGGATAATCCGGGAGGATGGGATAAAGTTCTCCCGTATTTACTTTTTGCTTTTAGGTCTGTACCAAGTGATGTAATGGGTTTCACCCCCTTTGAATTAGTTTTTGGTCATAAGGTAAGGGGTTCTTTGGATGTGATAAGAGAGAGTTGGGAGGGGAGTCACCCTAACGTAAGCTTGATAGAGTTCTTGAGAGAGTCCAGGAGTAAGTTAACTAAGGCATGGGAATTTGCTAAGAATAATCTAGTAATTGGTCAGGGGAAGATGAAGGAAAAGTACGACATAAAGACCAGAGTTAGGGAATTTCAGGTTGGGGATAAGGTACTTGCTCTGCTGCCAATTCCAGGAAATCCCTTAACGGCAAAGTTTTCAGGTCCATGGAAGGTTGCAAAGGTAGTTAGTAGTCTTAACTACCTGATAGAAACACCAGACAGGCGACGTAAGTATCAACTATGCCATGCAAATATGTTGAAGCCTTTTGTTGAGCGTGTGAGTAAGGAACCAATCTTATTACTCAATAGGGTTGAGCCCAATGTTTTAGGTCCCAGCATTGATATGCCATGGCCCAGAAATAATCAGGAAATGCTAAGTAATTTGTCTGGGAATTTGCTACACTTAGAAAGGGATCAGAGGGAGTCTGTGGTAAATTTATGTGAATCTTTTCCAGAATTATTTCAGGATTCTCCAGGGCTTACCAATGTATTGAGTCACGATGTGGAAGTGGGAAATGCTAAGCCCATCAAGCAAGCCCCCTATAGGACCAATCCAGTAAAAAGAGAGATTATTGACAAGGAAGTAGAGTATATGTTGGAGCACAATTTAATTGAAGACAGTAATAGTCCATGGTCTTCTCCTGTAGTCTTAGTGAAGAAGGAGGGAGGTGAGTACCGGATGTGCTTTGATTACAGGAGAATTAATGCAGTCACTGAGGCTGACAGCTTTCCTCTTCCTCGAGTAGAGGACTGTATTAATGAAATAGGGAATGCTCAGTATATTAGTAAATTTGACTTGTTAAAAGGATACTGGCAAGTTCCATTGACTAAGCGGGCTAGGGAGGTATCCGCATTTGTAACTCATGAAGGGTTGTATGCCTGTAATGTTATGCCTTTTGGCATGAAAAACGCCTCTGCTACATTCCAGCGTTTAATGAATAAGATTGTGGGTAGACTGGAAGGAGTAGTGGTCTATATTGATGATATCATCGTGTATAGCCATGATTGGGCTACACACTTAAAGAGGATGGAGAAACTGTTTGTTAAGCTCAAGCAAGCAGGGTTGGTGATTAATTTGGCAAAGTGTGACATAGCAAAGGCGAAGGTAGTCTACTTGGGACATGAAGTAGGTCAGGGTAAAGTACTACCAAAGTCTGCAAATGTAGAGGCAATTGTAAATTTTCAGGTGCCGGATAACAAGAAAGCCATTCGCAGGTTTCTGGGAATGATAGGCTACTATAGAAAATTTATAATTAATTTTTCCCAGATAGCTAATCCTTTAACTAATTTATTGCAGAAAGGAGTGGAATTCCAGTGGTCGAGCGCATGTCAAGAATCGTTTGACAAGTTAAAATCCACCTTATTAACTAATCCAATTTTGAAAGGCCCTAATTTTCAAGTACCATTCAAGTTGGCAATAGATGCCAGTGATGTGGGTGTTGGAGCTGTCTTGTCGCAGGTGGAGGACCAGGTAGAACATCCAGTGGCTTTCTTCTCAAAGAAATTAACTAAACCACAACAGAATTATTCCACCATAGAGAAGGAAACCTTGAGCCTGATTCTCGCTCTTGAACATTTTGAGGTTTATCTTTCCAGCTGCAGGACACCGATTGAAGTCTGGACCGATCATAATCCTTTAACCTTTTTGAAAAAGTTTAAGAGTCACAATCAGAGATTGTGTAGGTGGAGCTTATTGTTGCAGGAATGGAGTCTGGATATTAAGCACATCTCTGGGAAAGAGAACGTTGTTTCAGATGCCTTATCCCGCTGATTTCTTGTGATAATGAAATTTTTCACATTTCAGGAGATTGTTTTTTTTTTTTTTTGTTATTGTTAGGGTGACACTAGTTAAAGTATTAAAATTATTAGTGTTCAGATTATATTTTGAAGGGTAAATTAACCAGCTAGTTTTGATAAACTAAATAGGGGTTGCTTTGACTTGAGACTTTATCTATCAATTTTTATTCCATAAAAATTTTTATTTAAGGGGGGAAATGTAACAAACTATACCGGGGATTTTGGTTAATTTATCTTAATTGATAAAGTAATATTTTGAGTGTCACCTAAAGTCACTTTAATTTAATTTTCTTTTCATCGCCATCTAGTGGTTGATGTATTAGGCTAAGATTGGTACGTCACCCATGGAATGTTTTGTTTTGTTTTCCATGTTGACTGTTTGGGAGTGTTGGGCGAAGTGATGAGGGACCTTTTATTGGAGGTAAATGGAAGTGAGGAAATAGCTGCCATCTTCAAACTTGAAGATCTCACCGTGAGTTGGCTCTTCAACCGCTGGAGATTACTGGTGGGAGTGATTCAGTGTCTTCAGTGAAGGAGGCGGTGGAGTATTTGATCGCCGCCTTTGGAGGAGCAACTCAGCAGCAGTTAAATGCTATCACTTTCTCCTGTGCATGGTGAGGGTTTGCTGTAATTGTGTGTGTTCCCAGCGGGGAGAAGGACTCTCCACGGACCAGAACCCATCACTACTGTACCCGTTAAAGCTGAGACCTATCTTCCTTTTGGTAAGGGTAGTGATTTTGGTTTGCCTCCATTTCATCTCTGAAGGAGTAGAGGGCGGCGCCTTTAGTGATTTTTCACCGCTGTTTGTGTTGCGCTACGCGGTTAGCGTAAACAAGGTCTCGTCCATGATTGGTCTTCTGACTTTATTCGTCTCTGTGAAAGCCTACATCAGGAGTGTTTTCATTTCCGTGTTAATGTAGGTTAACTATTAATGTAATTTATGTGTATTGTGGGGATGGGAAGTTTTGCCTAGATTTGTATAAAGAGGGGTAGAGTTAAGGTTCCGAGACTTTCTTGCTCTTTTCTATCAGTCAATGTAATCGTGTAATTTGTCGGGTGAATGGTAGGTTGCGAGGTTATTCTTTCCTTTTACTGTTGTCTTGCCTTTCCGTGTCGTTGTTGATGAATGGGTCCTATATGTGTTTGTTGTACTGTGCTTGTGGTTTGATATCTTCCCATTTAAAGTGATTTTCTGTGTTATTTTGTTTGTAAATAAATATTCAATATGGCTCTTGCAGTGTTTTATGATTACCCACTCCTTTAATATCACTGTTACATATTATTGCTAGCTCTAGCTGTGAAGAAAACTTAAAGAACTTGGCCCTCACTGGGTCCGTGCGTAACAATATATATACATATATAGATATATATATATATATATATATATATATATATATATATATATATATATATATATATATATATCTATATATACATACATACTTATATATATACCTATATATATATATATATATGTATATATATATATATATATATATATATATATATATATATATATATATATATATATATATATATACATATATATATATATATATATATATATATATATATATATATATATATATATGTATATATATACATATATATAAATATATATATTGTATATATATATAGATATATATATATATATATATATATATATATATATATATATATATATATATATATACATATATATGTATCAATACATATAGATACGAGTATATATATATATATATATATATATATATATATATATATATATATATATATATATATATATATATATATATGTATATAAATAAACAGATTTAGATACATACATATTTATATACATACATATATATATGTATATATATATATATATATATATATATATATATATATATATATGCATATATACATATATATGTATGTATATATAGACATAAATATATATATATATATATATATATATATATATACACCTATAGATATATACATATATATACCTATAGATATATATGTATATATATAAATATACATATAAATATATATATTTACACACACACGCACACACACACACACATATATATATATATATATATATATATATATATATATATATATATATATATATATACATATATACCTATAAACATATATGTATATATATAAATATATATATATATATATATATATATATATATATATATATACATATATACATACATATATAAATAAATATATATATATATATATATATATATATATATATATATATATATATTATAGCCACGAAAAGAAAATGAAAAGACTTGATAGTAGTTAGTACTTTCATCCAATATGGACATCAACAGACTCAACAATGAGAAAACATATACAAAGACATCGTATTTATACAGGAGAAGGTGATCCAGTATCTGTCAGTTTCTCAATAATTGCGGAAAAGTCAGATTTTAGATAAAAGGATAATACTGGAGCAACGGAAAACAGATCTGGGCTTAGATTCAAATTTCTACATTTGGTACGGGAGATTAAAAAGGATTCAACAATATTCCTTTGGAAATAGTCATATACATGGATTATTTTATCCGCCTCTGCCCATCCAATTCTGTGACTTGACCCTAACTAGTGGGAGGGCAAGGCATTATTGATAGGACCCCTGTAGACGGCCACCTGATGCTGTTTTAACCTGACTGAGATACCTTTGAATGTTTGGCCAACATAGAATAAGTTACACTCTGAACAGGGAATGCTATATTTTACATTATTATCATTTCCAGAACTATTTTTAATCAACATTTTTTTTTTAACGTACAATTACATTTAAACACTACGCCAATGTCTAGCTTTTCAAAAGGGGTATAACATCTGAAAAACAAACATGAAATGGCAAAGAAAGCATATTATTGATTGTTTCCTTCCTCTCTAACTGGATACTATAAAATGTTTTCTTAGCCTTATTCATACATTTTTCTAAGAGGTATTTGGGATGGCAAAGATTTGTTGCAATTTTTTCAATTTAAGTGAACTCGTCCTCAATGTACTCTGGGCTACAAATTCTAAATGCCCTAAGGTACACGAAGGAAAAAACTGAATGCTTTATATTTTTAGAGTGACCGGAGTAAAAATGTACGTATGAAAAATTATTGGTAGGCTTTCTATATATGTAAAACCTAAATTTATCTGTTTCTCTCACTACTAAAACGTCTAAAAATGGGATACGGTTATTTCCTTCACTTTCTATAGTAAATTTCATAGATGGTACTAATGAGTTAATGATTGAAACAAAACCCTCAAGATTAAGATTTCCTTCTCAAATACCTAGAACATCATCGACATATCGATACCAAACAATTTGGGAGGACCACACTGAAGTAATTAATCTAGATTAAAAAAACTCCATGTATATGTTGGATAAAAGTAGGGACAAAGGATTACCCATAGCCATACCAAAAACTTGTTCATATTAATCTCCATGAAATTAAATTTACACTTTTTAATGCACAGACAAATGAGCTCAATAATAGTATGGGTTGATAAAGGTAAATCATAAGCATCTAAAATACTCGACAGGGAATACAATGTCATCAACCGGCACTTTGGTAAACAACGAAGTCATATCAAAACTTACTAATCTATGTCTGGACGTAAGGTAAACATTTTGTAATTTTTCGCAAAGATCAACAGATTTTTCATATGAGAGGTTGAAATAGATCCTAAGATAGGGGAAAGTAATTTGGCTAAATAATTGGATAGTTTATACTTAATAGAACCTGTAGCACTGATAATTGGTCTGATTGGATTTCCTGTTTTATGGGTTTTAATTAAACCATATAAATAAGGTAAATACGGACCAGTAGAGATAAAGGCTTCAATTAAGGATTTTTCTTTTTTTAAGATAGATTTTAAGTTTTTAATAAAATCCTTGATGACATCGTCTAAGGGATTAACTCTTAATTTTATGTAAGTGGAAACATCTGATAAAAGTACACACATCTTTTTAAATAAGTGGTTTTGTTCATAATAACTAATACATTAGCTTTGTCTGCTTTAGTAAAAAGAAATTCACATTAATTTTTCTAGGATTTAAGGCTGTTAAAAAACGTTTAGGGAAATTTCAGGTGTTTGCATATCCCATTACAGAATAAATAAGCCCTTTACCAATGTCGATGTTACACTGGGGAATTTCCTTAGTTTTTTCCAAGTTTACAAAGGCAATATCTACACTATTAGGTCTTTTATTCACTGCGATGTTATACCCGTTTTGAAAAAACTAGACATTGGCGTAGTGTTTGAATATAATTGCACGTTAAAAAACATGTTTATTAAAAAATAGTTCTGGAAATGATAATAATGTAATATATAGCATTCCTTGTTCAGAGTGTAACTTATTCTATGTCGGCCAAACATTCAAAGGCATCTCAGTCAGATTAAAACAGCATCAGGAGGCCGTCTCCAGGGGTTCTCTTATTAATGCTTTGCCCTCCCACTGGTTAGGGTCAAGTCACAGAATTGGATGTGCAGAGGCAAATACAATAATCCACGCAAATGACTATAATCAAAGGGATATTGTTGAATCCTTTTTAATCTCATGTACCAAATGTAGAAATTTGAATCTAAACCTAGGTCTGTTTTCCGTTAATCCAGTATTATCCTTTTATCTAATATCTGACTTTTCCGGAATTATTACAAAACTGACAACAGTTGGATCCCCTTCGATGTCTTTGTATATGTTTTCTCATTGTTGAGTCTGTTAATGTCCATGGATGAAAGTACTAACCCCAATATAGTCCTTTCATTTTTCCTTTCGTGGCTATAATACATTTTACATTCATCACGTGTCAGCTTTCGTGATTTCTATATACACAAATACACACACAGGCACACACCACACACACACACACACACACACACATATATATATATATATATATATATATTTATATACATATATGAATATGTATTTATATATATAAAATATATATATATATATATATATATACATATATATATACATATGTATATACATATGTATATATATCTATATATATATATATATATATATATACAGTATATATATACATATATATATATATATATATATTTATGCACTCAAACATACACACACACATATGTATATATACAGTATATATATATATATATATATACGTATATATATATATATATATATATGTATATGTATATGTATATGTATATATATATATATATATATGTATATATATATATATATATATATATTCATATATTTATAAACATATACATACAAATAAATATACATATATATATAAACATATACATACAAATAAATATACATATATATACATACATATATATATATATATATATATATCTGTATGTATATATACTTATTTGTATATATACACATGTATATATATATATATATATATATATTTATATATGTACATCTATATATATATATATATATATATATATTTGGGCTCAGGAAGTTCCTATAAGGTAGCTTTCTAGGGTATATTTGACTACAGTGATATTCCTAGAGAATTTTACCGTAAGGTATCCAGAATTCTAACTCCTAGAGCGAATATCCCTAAACAATCTCACAAGGATATCGCATAATATCAGAGGACGTATTCTTGACACATCACATGGCTATCTTCGCCCCGTACAGTATTAACACTTGGAGGGGGAATAGTGACAAGAATCTGAAACGAGAATGAAAAGAGAGCCACTCATAAGGCATCTCTCCTACTCCGATTTTAGTGTGTATCTGATGAAGGTGGTAGCGCCCTCTTTATTCCTTTTTCGTGTAGCTCAACTACTCGGTGTTTTCCCTGTGTTTTATCGTTATTTTGGATTTAATTCAACATTTTGATGACTTCTCTGGCCTCTTCTGCCTCTAGGAAGTTGAGTATTATATTTATTATGTATAAATGTAGGCTCTTGTCGTTTTCAATCAAATCAAAAGTGATTTTAACGTAAACAGGAGACGTTGCCTACCGGAGGCATCCTGGATGCTATCGCTCGATGTTACGGGTCAGTTAGTTAGCTAGAGCGACGTTTCCGGTTTGTAACGCTTTAATAATTTTGCTATTTAGCTACTCTAGAAATGCTTATATTGTTCGGTCAGTGTTAGCTCGGTTAATTCGACTCGGGTCGAGGTACCGATCCTGCCTTTCGCGAGGCTCGTAGCCTAGACGTCTGGCACTAGTACTTTCATGCATGGTATAAGTTTTTCCGAGTGTTATTTTATTGAAGCTATAGACAAATATTTTATACATGTAAGATATTGTTGAATTTTTTTTCCAAGATTGTATACTGTACAAGAGAGTTTCGGTGATTTAGGTAATCGATTCTCATCTTACCTAGTCTAGTATTCTAGTTACAGTAGTATACTTTCGCACATCCCTGATTGTTCTTTTTCTCCTCCGGAGGCTAAGTTCAATTCCTCTCTCCCTCTGTAAGCCTTCGGCTTAATCCTAGTGGTTCTATCTGTATAATAATTCAGGTATAACTATTCCAGGATATGTCTGTTCTGACCTGATAACCAGAGTGACTGGTTTTTTGGGTTAGGGCAGAACATCAGAGTTTCTAGTCTGTGGTCTGCTTCTTCCTAGCATAGAGAAAGAGTCTCCTTTGCTAGATTAGGGGCGGACTCAGGAAGCTTTGCTTCCCTAGTCCATGTTGGAAGGATTCTGTACGAGATGATTCCTTCCTCTAGTGGCCTAGCAGACTGTCCTTTGTTGTTTTTCTCGGGCTGGAGAATGAGTTTTCTCTGTTGCCCGGCAAAATAACTTCACCTAACTTTGTTCTGGTTGGGAGGAGGTTAGCAAGTATTGCCAATCTTCCTCCCTAATAGACAACTCTTGGTTAGGATGAGCTTCCTTAATGGCTGAGTGTGTCTCCTGCTAGAACGAAGTCTATAGAACCCTTATCCTTTCCCCACCTCTCTTTCTTTTATTTTCTTTTAGCCGTAGTCCTACTTCCGTACCTAGTATAGGTTAGGATGGAGGACAGGCTCAGCTTACATCCATACTTTTTGTCTGACTATTGTGTTGCACCCCTATCCTGGCTGCTGGCTTGACAGCAGACAGCCGGGAAGGTAGAGCTTCTCTGATTCTTGGCTACTGTCGGCGGCATGGTTTTATTACCTTTGCCGGTCGGCAGTGGAATCACAGCCCGAATTCGCTGGCCGCTAAAATTAGCGGCCGGCAGCCGGGTTTTAGTGTTTTCAGCCGTCGGCTGGCAATGATTGCCGGCCGGCACACAGTCGCGAATCGGTGGTCTGCCGCCTATTAGTTAAAGATAGTATATCCTTGATCTATAAAGGGGTAGTTGCCGGCCGGCACGTACCGGCTCGTGCTGGCCGGCACGTACCGGCTCGTGCTGGCCGGCACAATAACATGCGATGTACAGTAGTTGCTATATTCGTAGTGTAGTACACACTGCATTAGTAGAAACTGCTGTACAGAGTTTGAGATAACACTAATGTTCTTCATCATACTTAATGTTATCTTGTACAGCCTTTTGTTGAGACCGTACTTTATATAGAAAGTGAGTTCTTTCTGTATTCTTTCAATCCCGTATATTAAAACTACACATTAGATTTCCGTTTAGGAAATTACATAAGGTATTCTAGTATAGAATTAACCTTAGTTTTAATATTTTGGCAGGTTACAGCAATTGACTGAACAGGATATACAAGTATGTGTCTTTCCTTCTTTCTTTTATAGCTTTTCTATATAAGATAAATGTGAAAGAGATCCCGACAGATTCCTATTTATCATTCTTCATCCTCCTTCATGAGCAAGGTTTAGCAGCCTACACAATTCTATTGTCCAACCCTGCCTTGACAAATCAGATACCATATACCTTACAGGTCGACCTTTCTAACGACGTTCTTAATGAACTAGCCCTTCAGCGCTTCCAAAGACCATTTGCTTGGTCATTAGATATGATTCCTCATTGTGTATAAATAATGAACAATGAGGAATGGGCTTAGAAGGTTTTGAATTTAAGTCATATTTCTGTTTGTACTCTCCTTGGGGGCCAGAGTTAGTGAATAGTGACTCTCTCTACAGAGGAAGGCCACGTCCAGTTCTTGGAGGGAGAACTGATTCTATTTCCAGACCCAACATTTCTTACCAGGAATAAGCTACCCACCAACAGGTGGGGTCCCCTAGAGAATCAGCCCTCTGGAGGAAGATGCATCTCTATGTCCATAGAACTTCAGACTTTATGGGAGGACAGCTGTTCAGAAGAGAAACCCTGGGTTCAAAGTTATCTATAACTAAGGGCATGATTCACCCGTGTTATTCGCAGAACGGATCCAGACAGTACACCCGTTAGTCATGATCCGAGGGAAGTTGCCTCCTCCATAAAATTTCTTTAATTATATGGACTTTGAACATCCTTGTTTGCACACCGGCTGGTAGTCATCCAGGGCGTTCTTTATGCACTATGCGAAGCAAGTGGAGCAACTTATGAGATCTGTGGTCAGCAGCAGGTAGAATTCTTTAACCTTCTGTTTTAAGTCTGCGAGGAACAGCGTAATTAATTTTGGACAATTAATTAAGAGGGTGCGCATGTAGTCACTGTATGTTACTACACGCTGAGCGATAGGCCACGAAAGTGTCCATACGAACTGTTCCATTGACGTCGGTAATCTATAGCATAATAAGTACACTTTTGCCAAAAGTTTTTTACGCTAGTGTATGTAAACAGTATACAGACTATATCATTATTATTAATAATTCAATTGAAGTGGCAAACCTGTTTCCTAGTAGATGAAACAATATTTTCTGTTGGCTGTTTTTCTTTATGCTTTTACGCATATCATCCACATTATATAAATTTTATAAATGTGATCTGATATGTTCGTTTATTAAATTTTAATAAGCTAGTTCATAATGAACCCTGCGTCTTTTCGCCCACACTCATTTTATTAGAAATGTTCTGAGCATTAAGATTAAAATATGGATATTTTTATCATGGTATGTCTTTCGAGACTGTTCCCTGATTCAAGCAAAAGTCCACTCACTCTAACCCTTCCTTGGAAGGGTTGACGTGGTACCCTAACGGGTTGGTGGCAAAGAGGCAAAATTTGTTTCTATGCAGATACAACCGTTATCCAATAGTTACTAAGAGTGGTCATTTTAGGGAAGGTGTCACAAATTCATTCTGACTTTGGCGACTCTTATACAAAACTTTGCTTTATAATGTATAGGGCGAGACCACTATACAAGCTTGTCATTTTGTCATCCATAAGTTTTTATATACTCCTCGAGACTTTTCCAGAGTCTAGTATGACTCATCCCTGTAGGGGGTAGGAAGCACTAACATAGTTCATGCTTAGATGAAATGATGTATGACGGTAACATCATAGGTCTCTAGGTCTAGACGGACCAGGAAAATACTTTCTTGAGAGTATGGCACTGATTGGGAATCCACAGATACAGTAATGCTCTGGTAAACTTCCATCAGGACGACATGGCCTGAGCCCAAAAAAAACGATTTTGAGCGAAGCGAAAAATCTATTTTTGGGTGAGGTAGCCATGTCGTCCTGATGGACCCGCCCTTCCTTTTATTGTAAAAGGGCTTATTGAATCCTCCCTACAATACAGTATCTGTACCACCTTGTATATCGCTACAAGGAATAAAGAGGGAGCTACCGCCTTCATCAGATACACACTGGAAATGGAATAGGAGAGATGCCTTATGAGCGGCTCTCTTTTCATTCTTGTTTCAGATTCTTATCACTATTCCCCCTCGAAGTGTTAATACTTTTCGGGGCAAAGATAGCTATGTGACGTGTCAAGAATACGTCCTCTGATCTTATGCGATATCCTTGTGAGATTATTTACAGATATTCGCTCCAGGAGTTAGAATTCTGGATACCTTACGGTAAAATTCTCTGGGAATATTACTGTAGTCAAATATACCCTAGAAAGCTACCTTATAAGAACTTCCATCATGACGACATGGCTACCTCACCCAAAAATAGATTTTTCGCTTCGCTCAAAATCTGTTTATATATATATATATATATATATATATATATATATAAATATATATATATATATATGTATATTACTTATCAGTCACAAAACTGCACGTGACAGATATTAAAGTGTAAAATCCACAGGAAACAGGAAAGGAAAAGACCAGGTACCAAGCACTTTCATGTATTATGTACACTTCTTCAGGGTACAAGGACTTTGTAGCCTGAAGAAGTGTACATATATATATATATATATATATATATGTATATATATATATATATATATATATATTTACATATGTATATCTATCTATCTACATATATGTATATATATATATATATATATATAATATATACATATATGTATATATATATGTATGTATATATATATATATATATATATATGTATGTATATGTATATATACATATACATATATGTATGTATGTATATATATATATATATATATATATATAAGGATGAAAATCAACATAATTCAATAGAATTTTATTTGAATTACCCCCAATTAGTAAATATGAATGAAAATCTACGCAATACCGTGCTGAAATAGAAATAAATTTCTACCTCATACTTGGGATCGAACCCTAGCCCCTTCAAATGAAAGGATAGGTCGCTTCCAGCCATGCCACTAGTGGCTTAAAAGAAGTCGGAACCTAACTGCTAGCTGCAGTTCAGGATTCACATGGCGAGACATCAGTCTCAAACCAGTGAGTTTTCCCTGACTTCCCTGCCCAACAGGACACAATTGATAGCATTTAATTCGAATTACCCATAATGAGTCAATATGAATGAAAACCAAAACAACATCGTGCTCAAATAGAAATATATTCCTACCGCTGTACTAGTCTGGGCCATCTACACTTGGTTGCTTTGCTCTGAGCGATCAGAGTAAACTCTCCCACCATCATTATTCCGCAATATCCAGCGTGTGATGTAAACTGACTAACCCCAGGCATGAATTAGGACATGTTTGAGGTTCTGTTATGCAGTGGTCTAGAAACGTGTGCATTTTATATTGGTGTTTTAATTGCTGTATATATATTACGTAGTTCACATATGAAAGATCTATTTTAATGTTATCATTCTTAAGATGTATTATTTTAATTGTTCATTAATAATAACGATAATAGAAGTTGTTTGGCTCTATTTTTTTTAACCATATCATCACCACGCAACATATAAAACAAAAAACAATGTGATAACCGTCCCCCTCGTAATTCAAACTCTCATCTGAACCTATTTAGAATCACTAATGTATAATTCACATTACAACAGTGAATCTCTCTCTCTCTCTCTCTCTCTCTCTCTCTCTCTCTCTCTCTCTCCCCTGCTCCACCTAACCCCCCTCACATCCCCAACCACTAAAAGTTGAACATTGAAACGAGAACATTACATGACAAGTTCTGCAAGAAGACCTAGCCAGGCGGTGGCTCAATTACGGACTAAAACTTCCAAGCTTCCATTGTGTTCTCTCTCTGTTCAGTTTTTTGCTCTCTAGGTGAGGGGGATGCTGTATGCATTATACCTCCATTGCATCCCCATTGTCCTAGCTGCTTCAATATTGCTCCACGATTCCCTCCGTAACTACCCCGGTCTACGAAACGATTACGGACGTTCGTAAGGATATTCATTTGGGTCCATCATCCTGGAAAATTCGTGTGTGTTGGTTTACGGGACTCACCAATTGTGAAAATTATGGGAAGTGTACAGTATTGAGAAAATATAGATTTTTTTTCTTATCATCAATACTATGTAGTCTTTATTGTTTTCGCCAAAAATCCTCGATTTTGCGTATATGTTCCAAACTTGTTGGTCATGTTGGGTTTGACCTAAAGATAAACCTGTAACATTTGGATAAAGTTCATCGGAGTACAAGTACGAAACAGTAATTTGAAAATAATGGTAGTGTAAGGCAGATAGCAAATATTTTGCCAGGATATTTTTTTTTTTTTTAAGCAAAAAACTACTGAACCAATTTCAATGAAACTTGGCGGACATGTGGGGTATGACCCATGAATATATTCGTTAGATTTTGAAGAAAATAGATAGAAGTGCAAGTACGCAGCGGAGTTAGGAGCAAAATAAGACTGCTTGGCATGGCGAAGGCTTTTTTTTTTTTTTTTTTTTTTTTTCTTTGATTAATCCTGACCTTCTTTATCCATGGCTTCCTCAAAGTTTCTGATACCTGCGAGGGAGTATATTTATTCTTATCTTTTTGAACCTCTGGCATCTGGCATCAGTAAATTCACGCCATATGTCTCTTTCCTGTGCCATCTCCCTGAGCTCAACCCAATTCTCAGATCCAAACACCCTCCAATTGTCATCAGACACGCTTATTCTTTGTCTACCACGTCCACTCCTACCCAGTGGCTTTCATACAGGTACGTCCTGGACTAACTCACCCACCCTTCTTGAAATATGTCCCATCCAGCTTCGTCTTGATAATCTAAATATATTGTTCTAATATTATTATATCCATTCCAATGTAAAAACTCAAGAAATCTGCTTATGGAACTCACAGAATATTTATTACTAGAACTATTTTACCTGCATAAGTGTCGTCTCTGAATTGCTTCTTTCATTATTTCACTAGTTAGGTCAAATTAATCAAATAAAAACAAAAGCGTAAAATCAGTAACCAAATGTTGCCATCCTAAAATGGTACTATCACTTTATCACTTCTAACAGAGAGAAAATGTATTCTCTACTGTGTTGAAGTATATATGTTATCCATAAATACCTGTCAGAAAAAAAAAAACCCTTGTCTAGCTGATCATACTTTTCTTTGATCGTATGATATCAATAGAATTTCTTATCTCACTTCTTTCCTATGTTACAATTATCCGCTTGGAGGGTACACTCAGGCATATTATTTCATGCTTCCATATTTCAGTTCCTCAATGAGCTATTATCCCTGTTGGAGCCATCTGGATTATAGGATTCAACTTTTTCAGCTAGGATTATGACTTGGATAATAATAATAATAATAATAATAATAATAATAATAATAATAATAATAATAATAATAATAATAATAATAATAATAATAATAATAAGCTGAAAAAAATTATGCAAAGCACATAGCTTAATGCCAGGAGTAAGAAATTATACATTTCACACAAACATTATTTTATTTACCAAAAAAAGACACACACACACACACACACACACACACACACATATATTATATATATATATATATATAATTAAAACTAAATTGATATGAACTATAAAATCATTATTATCAAAGTCAAGAAGTTATTATGAAATATATGGAAATATGAGTTGATGTTTTTTCGAATCTGAGGGTAATTTTTCTGGCTTTATATTAGCTTTACTTCTGCGCTTGCATGTAACAAATTATTCTTTGGACAAAATATTAGTTAAGATTTATGACAATTTGAATTATTAACTAAATGTCAGGTACTGAGTTTATATCATAGAAGTCTATACCAATATGATATATAAAATTTAAAGTACTCAATTGGTAAACTATGAAATAATATAACTATTTTCTGTAAGTAAACTAGGGCGAAACATCCAATCGGTTATGGAAGGTGAAAACCCCTAGACTGTGTAAAACATAAATCCAATCTGGATAATAAACATATCCTGAAAAATAATTTTAGCCTTAAGGTATCCATATAAGGAAATATAAATTATGTCAAATTTGTGACCTATGAAATAAAAATATATCTAAATGAAGTCCTTAACAATCCGTCAATAATAATAAAAAAAGGACCAAAGGCAATCACAGGAATAAAAA
>NC_090759.1:1892887-1927155 GCF_036898095.1 Palaemon carinicauda | reverse complement strand
ATTGTTGTCAGTGTTTTAGTTAGCAGGTTTCAGCTATGTACTCTTATTCATGTTTCCCTCTCTTCCCGGTTCTTTTTTCCTATTCTCCACTTACTTTTTGTTCTTTCTATCACCTTATGTAACAATGGCCTTGCAAAAATGTTCCAGATGACGTTGTGAAAGCACAATCTACATACGAACTCCAAGTAAACAAACACATGCATTATAACTTCTATACATCTTTGGAAACTCTGGCTGATGTTCTCGTAGCTGGTAGTTTTCATTTACCTACCCTCTACCAATGCCTTAAATTTTTGCGAGAAGCACGAGATTTCAAAACATGAGAGAGAGAGAGAGAGAGAGAGAGAGAGAGAGAGAGAGAGAGAGAGAGAGAGAGAGAGAGAGAGAGAGATCATGAATTACATTTTGGAGTGATAGCATTTGGTTGATATAGATGGCAGTTCCAATTGAGAGAGAGAGAGAGAGAGAGAGAGAGAGAGAGAGAGAGAGAGAGAGAGAGAGAGAGAGAGAGAGATGCTAAAATAAACATTATTGCGATTCTGTCAAACTCAGTCATGCAGACGACGCAGTAAGGATGACGTCATCATTTAAAGAGCGCTATATCATCATTGTTTGGAAAAATGATAGACTATTTGTTCTTTTCATGACCTTAGGTAACATTGGCTTTGCAATGAAATTCCCGAGGATGTTGTGAAAGCACAATCTACATACGAACTTTAAGTAAACAAACACATGCATTATAACTTCTATACGTGTTTGGAAACTCTGGATGATGTTCTCGTAGCTGGTAGTTTTCAATTACCTACCCTCTACCAATGCCTTCCATTTTTGCTAGAAGTACGAGATTTCGAAACAGGAGAGAGAGAGAGAGAGAGAGAGAGAGAGAGAGAGAGAGAGAGAGAGAGAGAGAGAGATTATAGTATTTGCATAAATGGCAGTTTTAAAAATTCAAGTGAGAGAGAGAGAGAGAGAGAGAGAGAGAGAGAGAGAGAGAGAGAGAGAGAGAGAGAGAGAGAGAGAGAGAGAGAGAGAGAGAACTACGATTTTTTCAAACTCAGTCATGCAGATGACGCAGTAAGGATAACGTCATCATTTGGAGACAGCTATATCTTCATTGTTTGGAAAAATTATTGACTATTTGTTCTTTTTATGACCTTAGGCAACATTGGCTATAAAGTTCCCAAAAGACGTTGTTAAAACACAATGTACAGTTAGAATCAAAAGAACGCCGACACTCAGGGGAAATCTTTCGTCAGATGTCTCTAGTGTTCCCATGACAAAACGGACAAGGAGTTGCTCTTCTTACAACTTCTACGAAATGGGCGGACCATTCTCAAACATTAGCAAATCAGACAGTAAAGGGCCGTCTTTGTTAGCAAAAGTATACAAATGTTACAAATCGAGTTGCCATATTTCAATTCTGTATAATCATTTGACGTCTCAACTTCTCAATACAAATACAAAACACACACACACACACACACACACACACACATTTATATATATATATATATATATAATATATATATATATATATATATATATATATATATATATATATATATATATATATATATATATATATATATACTATTATTTTTCAATTGCTACTTTTTTAGTAAGAGGGACCAAGTAGACACTTTCCAGGGAAGGGGGGGGGGGGGTTCTCCTTCAACCCCCCTGTCCAGGCCATTCCGACACTGAGCAAATAGGAAAGTCATTTCTGTTTTAGGGGTTGTGGAGACAGGCTGCTTGTAGACTCATGATACAGCCTGTAAGATATTGTATCATTGCCTGAGATTTATTTAATATCCGTCAATGTTCTAGTAAATTTGGCTAACCTAATTCATTATTAGTTGATTTGTAAAAGATAGCCGCAGTAGAATGAAATAGCTGCTGTTGATGGAAGGTCGATAAGTAACGAAATTTAAGTATTAACTTTGCATAATAGATAATCGATGATGGATATAATAGATACTGATGACTGCAAAGCACCTTGAATACAATCAGAATTTATTATTTTGAATCGAAAATAACTTATATTGAGGTAGATGAGGAAGCTATCACATTCTGGCAAAGGGTTTAAAAAATTTGTTCTATTGACAAATCATAGTCTCAGAACGACGTAATTTTCAGAAATTTTGTCACGAAACTATGATATACCTATTTTCCCCAAATTAATTCTATAATTTTTCCTGAAAATATACACGAATAGATGGCATAAGCAGGAAATGATTCCCCATTCTAATACCCTGATTGTAAGTTATCAATGATTATATAATTGCTAGTAGCTTTATCTTGAGAAATTAAACAGCTTTGAGATCAACTTCTTATCAATTTCATGCACAAAGGTCTTATAATCTTGATTCAAATAGGCTTAGCTTTGTATGATAAGTCCTTATTTACAGTGATCAAGTGCCCAAATTAGCCCAGCTATGGAATGCTAGATGTAGGTCTCTTGACCGGGTAAATTACGCAAGGTAGATGGGCGCTTAACAAGCGAAAAATGCATTACTATCTGTGAAGCTCTAGTTCGGGTTGTTTGAGCAAAAGCTATCCATACCAGTTCGTCAGCCTATCAGGGTTGTAGTTAAACCACAATTTCTACAGCTGGTGCCATGAGTAGGGGAAAGGAAAAACCAAATATCAAAATATCTCGGAAATAAAAGTTTGATTGTCCTTTTAACCACTAACTTATACAGCTGATGAGCGATACTCATGGATTCCTAAATATTTTCTCTCATTCTTTAGATTTTATTTCCGGAGCTTCTTCCTGCATCCCCTGATTCATTATTTAATATTTGTGTTTCTTTCTATCATTATTTATTCATTTATTTATAGATATTATCTTTAAAATTAATGCCCTTCTGCCTCGGTGCTCGTCTTAGGGCGTCAACTTTAGTTCTTAGCTTCTCACTGTGCCTCCATAAAAGAAATCTCTCCCAAGCGCCAGCAGAAACACTTTCACTTGACCATTCCAACTTGGAACTATTTGATATTTGTTTGACACCAAAACAAGATATTTATTAGCTGGATTCCGGAATAAGGCATTTGAAGATCTGTATTTCATTTTCCTCTATCTTAGTTTTTACAATCTTCATCGAAGTGAAAAAAAAAAATTGCATTGTGAAGCATGCTTCCATGAATAAGTGGTGCCCCTCAGATTTTTTATACAATATATATCCCATTCCTCTATCATTATTCCAGTTAACGAAAATATCTTAGTCGATTTTAAAGCAGCTGGTTAAATTGTCCTACAGAGCATTTAACGTATATAGGGGAGTATAAAATATAATGATCAAACTATATGCAGCCGGTCAAATGTTGGTATACGGATCCTTAAGGAAGCAAATTCTCCAAACGCCCAAAAGCAATTATAGTTATTTTCCCCCAAAATCACCCATTATTTGGATAAGCATTTGATTCTAACAAAATAATCCCGTTATTTATATCCTGTAATAACTATCTCCAATTTTGCCATTTAGTTTCGATAATTATCAAGTGAATAAAGCGATTACGATAAAGATTGAATTAGCAATGTAGTAAAGATTTTACTATATATGTTTAAGATTTTAGTTCAAATGGCAATGCTAATCCTTCAAGGCCAAGATAGCAGACGGTGAGATGACAAAGCTCAACAATGGGAATGTAAAATAAAGTGGATTAGAGTCTAAAGACTGAAACGGCGCATACCCCTGAATCTGAATAATTTGGGAAATATTTTACAATAAAGTATCCTCACGTATTACGAAATGTTACATTCAATGAATATCTATAAGCTGTAAGTAGTTTTTAGCAGTCAGTCTATCATCTGAAAAATAACGATAAGCTTTTGGGAGCACAATATAATCATTTCTATAGGAAACATTGCATAAAATGGACAAACAATATTTTGATATGCATAAATGTTTAAAAAGGAGTTTATACGCTGTTACATTACTTCATTAACTAGAGTAAGCTCAAAACCATTTGATCTCTCTCTCTCTCTCTCTCTCTCTCTCTCTCTCTCTCTCTCTCTCTCTCTCTCTGAATGTCCTTTATGTGGGTATAACTCATGTATGGTGTTTTTTATTAATATTTTTTTTAACATAGAAACATAACTGAAATTACTTTTTTTCGTTTATCGGTAACTTGAACAGGACTAATGTTAAAATAATCAAATATAGCTGTTAACGGAGGGAATTATTTAGCTACGACACTCCAATATTTTCTACATGATTTTGTGGGTTCATAATATATATATATATATATATATATATATATATATATATATATATATATATATATATATATATATATATATATATATATATATATATATACATATATATATGTGTGTATATATATATATATATATATATATATATATATATATATATATATATATATATATATATATATATATATATATATATATATATATATATATGTGTGTGTGTGTGTGTGTGTGTGTGTGTGTGTGTGTGTGTGTGTTTGTGTATTCAGTATTTGTAGTGGATATTTGAGACGTCAAATGATAACTGAGAATGAAATATGATAACTCGATTTGTAACATTTCAATGCTTGCGCTAACAAAGACAGCCGTATACTGTTTTTGATTCACCAAGGTTGGAGAAGGCTCCGCCCATTTCGTAGCAGTAGTAAGAGGAGCAACTCGTTGTCTGTTTTGTTATGGGAACACTAGAGACATCTGACGAAAGATTTCCCCTGAATGTCGGCGTTCTTTTGATTCTAACTGTACAGTTAGAATCAAAAGAACGCCGACACTCAGGGGAAATCTTTCGTCAGATGTCTCTAGTGTTCCCATGACAAAACGGACAAGGAGTTGCTCTTCTTACAACTTCTACGAAATGGGCGGACCATTCTCAAACATTAGCGAATCAGACAGTAAAGGGCCGTCTTTGTTAGCAAAAGTATACAAATGTTACAAATCGAGTTGCCATATTTCAATTCTGTATAATCATTTGACGTCTCAACTTCTCAATACAAATACAAAACACACACACACACACACACACACACACACATATATATATATATATATATATATATATATATATATATATATATATATATATATATATATATATATATATATATATATATATATATACTATTATTTTTCAATTGCTACTTTTTTAGTAAGAGGGACCAAGTAGACACTTTCCAGGGAAGGGGGGGGGGGGGGGTTCTCCTTCAACCCCCCTGTCCAGGCCATTCCGACACTGAGCAAATAGGAAAGTCATTTCTGTTTTAGGGGTTGTGGAGACAGGCTGCTTGTAGACTCATGATACAGCCTGTAAGATATTGTATCATTGCCTGAGATTTATTTAATATCCGTCAATGTTCTAGTAAATTTGGCTAACCTAATTCATTATTAGTTGATTTGTAAAAGATAGCCGCAGTAGAATGAAATAGCTGCTGTTGATGGAAGGTCGATAAGTAACGAAATTTAAGTATTAACTTTGCATAATAGATAATCGATGATGGATATAATAGATACTGATGACTGCAAAGCACCTTGAATACAATCAGAATTTATTATTTTGAATCGAAAATAACTTATATTGAGGTAGATGAGGAAGCTATCACATTCTGGCAAAGGGTTTAAAAAATTTGTTCTATTGACAAATCATAGTCTCAGAACGACGTAATTTTCAGAAATTTTGTCACGAAACTATGATATACCTATTTTCCCCAAATTAATTCTATAATTTTTCCTGAAAATATACACGAATAGATGGCATAAGCAGGAAATGATTCCCCATTCTAATACCCTGATTGTAAGTTATCAATGATTATATAATTGCTAGTAGCTTTATCTTGAGAAATTAAACAGCTTTGAGATCAACTTCTTATCAATTTCATGCACAAAGGTCTTATAATCTTGATTCAAATAGGCTTAGCTTTGTATGATAAGTCCTTATTTACAGTGATCAAGTGCCCAAATTAGCCCAGCTATGGAATGCTAGATGTAGGTCTCTTGACCGGGTAAATTACGCAAGGTAGATGGGCGCTTAACAAGCGAAAAATGCATTACTATCTGTGAAGCTCTAGTTCGGGTTGTTTGAGCAAAAGCTATCCATACCAGTTCGTCAGCCTATCAGGGTTGTAGTTAAACCACAATTTCTACAGCTGGTGCCATGAGTAGGGGAAAGGAAAAACCAAATATCAAAATATCTCGGAAATAAAAGTTTGATTGTCCTTTTAACCACTAACTTATACAGCTGATGAGCGATACTCATGGATTCCTAAATATTTTCTCTCATTCTTTAGATTTTATTTCCGGAGCTTCTTCCTGCATCCCCTGATTCATTATTTAATATTTGTGTTTCTTTCTATCATTATTTATTCATTTATTTATAGATATTATCTTTAAAATTAATGCCCTTCTGCCTCGGTGCTCGTCTTAGGGCGTCAACTTTGGTTCTTAGCTTCTCACTGTGCCTCCATAAAAGAAATCTCTCCCAAGCGCCAGCAGAAACACTTTCACTTGACCATTCCAACTTGGAACTATTTGATATTTGTTTGACACCAAAACAAGATATTTATTAGCTGGATTCCGGAATAAGGCATTTGAAGATCTGTATTTCATTTTCCTCTATCTTAGTTTTTACAATCTTCATCGAAGTGAAAAAAAAAATTGCATTGTGAAGCATGCTTCCATGAATAAGTGGTGCCCCTCAGATTTTTTATACAATATATATCCCATTCCTCTATCATTATTCCAGTTAACGAAAATATCTTAGTCGATTTTAAAGCAGCTGGTTAAATTGTCCTACAGAGCATTTAACGTATATAGGGGAGTATAAAATATAATGATCAAACTATATGCAGCCGGTCAAATGTTGGTATACGGATCCTTAAGGAAGCAAATTCTCCAAACGCCCAAAAGCAATTATAGTTATTTTCCCCCAAAATCACCCATTATTTGGATAAGCATTTGATTCTAACAAAATAATCCCGTTATTTATATCCTGTAATAACTATCTCCAATTTTGCCATTTAGTTTCGATAATTATCAAGTGAATAAAGCGATTACGATAAAGATTGAATTAGCAATGTAGTAAAGATTTTACTATATATGTTTAAGATTTTAGTTCAAATGGCAATGCTAATCCTTCAAGGCCAAGATAGCAGACGGTGAGATGACAAAGCTCAACAATGGGAATGTAAAATAAAGTGGATTAGAGTCTAAAGACTGAAACGGCGCATACCCCTGAATCTGAATAATTTGGGAAATATTTTACAATAAAGTATCCTCACGTATTACGAAATGTTACATTCAATGAATATCTATAAGCTGTAAGTAGTTTTTAGCAGTCAGTCTATCATCTGAAAAATAACGATAAGCTTTTGGGAGCACAATATAATCATTTCTATAGGAAACATTGCATAAAATGGACAAACAATATTTTGATATGCATAAATGTTTAAAAAGGAGTTTATACGCTGTTACATTACTTCATTAACTAGAGTAAGCTCAAAACCATTTGATCTCTCTCTCTCTCTCTCTCTCTCTCTCTCTCTCTCTCTCTCTCTCTCTCTCTCTCTCTCTGAATGTCCTTTATGTGGGTATAACTCATGTATGGTGTTTTTTATTAATATTTTTTTTAACATAGAAACATAACTGAAATTACTTTTTTTCGTTTATCGGTAACTTGAACAGGACTAATGTTAAAATAATCAAATATAGCTGTTAACGGAGGGAATTATTTAGCTACGACACTCCAATATTTTCTACATGATTTTGTGGGTTCATAATATATATATATATATATATATATATATATATATATATATATATATATATATATATATATATATATATATATATATATATATATATATATATGTGTGTGTGTGTGTGTGTGTGTGTTTGTGTATTCAGTATTTGTAGTGGATATTTGAGACGTCAAATGATAACTGAGAATGAAATATGATAACTCGATTTGTAACATTTCAATGCTTGCGCTAACAAAGACAGCCGTATACTGTTTTTGATTCACCAAGGTTGGAGAAGGCTCCGCCCATTTCGTAGCAGTAGTAAGAGGAGCAACTCGTTGTCTGTTTTGTTATGGGAACACTAGAGACATCTGACGAAAGATTTCCCCTGAGTGTCGGCGTTCTTTTGATTCTAACTGTACATAGCCTACGAACTTCAAGTGAACAAACAAATACATTATAACTTCTATACCTCTTTGGAAACTCTGGCTTCTGTTCTCGTAGGAGTAGATTTCGTTCAACTACGCTCTACCAATGCTTTCCATTTCTGCCAGACGTACGATATCTCGAAACATAAGTGAAAAACCGCTATAAATATGCAAAGATAACACAAAGACGATTTTGTCAGACTCAGTCATGCAGACGACACAGTAAGGATGATGTCATCATTTAAAGACCTCTATATCTTCGTTATTTGTAAAAAAAAATAATTGGCTGAGAGTTCTGGGGAGTATGTACAATATGTTTACACATACATAGAACCAATTAAATGATTTTCGATTTCTGAAAATTGTTATGTCAAAAATGTATTTATTTTAACTTAAAGGTTTCCTGTTTGGGAAAAGCTCCCTATCAAATGCAACGCTTTACCAGATTTCTTTGTAGGATATTAGTTTTGCAAATACTCAAGTTCACGGAAAAAAAAGAAAGAGTAGATTTAATTGAGGAAATATTAATTTAGATCCTACTAGAATTTAATATTTATGCAAAACAGTTAAGTTGAGTATTTCTAATTGAGGAGGACAGTAGAACAATTTAACTAATGTTTTCTAATCATATTTACCTCGGAAAACTATTTCTATTGAATTTATACAAATGAAACTATAAGACTGTTACTGATATATTATTACTAATCTATTATTTGCTTTTTTAGTAAAAAAGAAAACTTTTTTGACGCAGTACATCTTTGGAACTGAACTGAAATCTCAAAATTTTTACACATAAAAATATGGCAATCTAATTAATCTAGCCTCAGGTTTACTCCCAATATTTATTCGCAGTTGAATTATTCTCACTAGATGAACTCTTTTCATATCTATAATAGAGCTGTTTAAATTCCTAAAAACTTTATCATCAATTCTAATTATCTTAAACATGATGGAGAGAATTCAAATGCAATTTAATATTATATTACATTTTTTACTTCAGGGATAGATGCTTTGAACTAGTATTAATATATTGCTTTTAACCAGGCAATCTCAATTGATTGATTGAACTAAAAACAATATGAAATATCATAAAAAAACATAAATCTTATCATTTGCGTTTCCCATAAAGATAACGATGTTCAAAATAAATTCAATTCATTAAAATAGGATGCAATACTAAGAAGCTTAGGAATTTATGTCTCCCAAAAGGAATGGTGTCTTCTGATGGTTAAATATGAGCTAACATTGATAAACATAAAAAATTACATCTCTATTTTTACTAGATCTTGCAAAAAATTTGGACTATTTCGCAAATGAATAAATTCAGGTTGAGTGACATTCCTTCACTTTCCTTCATATGAGGCCACTGGCATTTATCTATTGTCTACATCCCAAGTACGTTCTCCTCCAATCATATAAAAATGCTTTTCTAACATGGATGATAATCCGCTTAGGGGTGGAAGTTTTCACGGCGTTGCTTTACTTCTATGCCATTGACCGTAGCAAGATCACTACCAAACTGTTGCTTTGATTACTTAATGCCTAGAGGTATTAACTGCTTTCCGAGGTATCTTTGTGTTATGAAAACATCAAATGTAATGACGCTGAATTGATTGATAGCCGCATCCTATTGTGCCCTATTTATAGATAATCAGTATTAGAGTAAATTAAATTTCTCATTTGTTTAAGTCAACATGGTTTTACTTTTAAGTGGTTTCCACTATAACTTAAAGTAGTTTTAAAGTGGTGTGTTGTTGATTGTTTCTCGCCTACTCCCCGCTTAATTACCTTGCTTTGAACTATTGTGTTAATAATTGTATTTTGTTTGTCCGAGTAATGACGAAAGAGTGTTGATGTCGGAGGTGGGTGCACGGACAGGAGACAGTTCGGGCTTGAGCACTCCCCCATCCTCAAACACTAAGCTGCATTGACCATTGAAAAATTTTCCTGACGACCGCTTATCTATTGAATTTGGACCACGGCTCTGGAAAGTGATTGACGGATTCTCGTCTTGGTTTATCGTCTACAGGTGCTCTTGTCACCTGCGACTCGAGTCTTGCGTTGCTTTTGGACAGTGTATTCCAGAGACTGGCAAGTGCTACTGTCACTTGCGACTGGAGTGTGCCCCGTCATTTCCTGACGTAAGGGAGATCCTAGGGAGTTGGTTGAGTCTCTGGCTACCTGGTCGCAGCTACTTATTGCAGCTGCAGTGACGTTGGGAACTTGCTAGCTCGTGAGGTGGCTCGTAGGGAGGCCGTTGCCAGGTAAGGCAGATTATCTCTGTTTGCTTGTTAGCGGAATATTGGACCTGGCATACTGTGCCTACCCTATTATTGGAAGGAAGTGAGGATAACGTCTTAAGTGGTGCCTCTCCCCTCATTTATTATTACTGAGAAGTGAGGAGCCTTGTGTTTATTTTTGTAGTTAGGTTAGTGCATTCATATGTATATTTTGTTTTCTATTTCTTTTGTCGTGGTAACCATAGGTAGGGTTATCCCGGTGAAGATAGTTATAGGCAGGTTTGCTGTGTTGTTATCTAATAGGGAAATCAATTATAATTATTTTTTTGTGCTCAAGCCATGATGTCCTGATGGGAGGTTCCTTTAGTAGCTTCCCAAGGGTGCATATGACTACAGTGATATTCCTAGAGAGTCAAACCAAAGGTTTCACAGAATTCTAACTTCTGGCGCGCATACCCTTAAGATTTACTCTCAAGGATATCGTATATAATCAGGGGACGTATTTTTGACACGCCACAGGGCAATCTGCCCCCCGAATAGCCTTAATGCTTCGAGGGGGATACGTTGCAGAATCAGAAGTGTAGCCGCATCAGAGGTTACCCTAGTTCCCCTACTACTATCGAGTATCACAACCGCGCCAATTCCCTGTGGCGGTCATTCCTTTATTTGTAGCGACTCGCTATGGTGGTGTTCCCTGTTGATCTGACATTTTCTATTGATTTCAAGGGAATCTTTATGCTTTCTACGGCTTCTTTCTCCATCCAGAAAGTTCATTATTTATTCTTTACAATATGTATTTTAGTTCCAGCCTCATAATGAAATTAGTGTAATTATTGTGTTTGGATCTACGCCGGTCCCCGGTGTCGCCATAGGCGCAGTCGTTCCTTGGGCATGTGTTATTTAGTTAGCAGAATGATATTTCCGGTTTCAATAGCATTAATTGTTATTATGAAAGCTATTTAGGCATATTATATTGTAAAGATATTTATATGCATATTTTTCCCTTTTTCTGTGTCGATCGTGTATGTCCGAGTTTTGGTGATTTTAGGTAACCGTGATCTCGCCTTGTCCAGGTAACCCAACCTAGACAACATATACTTTCGACATTTCCCCGGTTACCCTTGTGTATCGGTTATCATTCTTTGGAGATTGATATCTCCTGGAATTATATTAGCCGTTACTAGTCTCGAATAGAGATTTATGGGTAATCTCTCTCCCTCTGAGAGTAGCCTTAGGCTACAACTCTCTGTGTCGGCCTTGAATTTCAAATTCAGGCATGACTAGCCTAGAGTTTTTCTGTCTTATCCCTTAACAGCAGACGGCAAGTTTCGGGATTCGATCAGAACCTCAGAGTATTTAGTCTTTTGTCGGCAGTCGGTCGGAGGGGTGATTGCATTCCCCTGCCGGCTGAACTGCTGGCATAGGAGGCTAGCCCTCCCTAGATTACACCTGAAGTGGTTGCATGATGCCCCCACCTTCTCCCTGTGGTCTAGTAGACTAGTCCTATGCTCGCAAACCCTACGCCAGGGGTGGCCAACCTATGGCGCATTGTACGATTACAAGTGGCGTAGCATACCCCAGGGATAAAAAAAAAAATGTCTGCTCATAAAAAAAACCCGTTAATTATGATCATATATTCTAATTAGTACTTTCAAGAATGACTAACGAATATTATCAATGCAAATTCCAAGTGTCAATGAAGTACAGTTTACTTTGTATTCATGTTAATCCTTTCCTTTACAACTGCTACATCTTACCACACACTATATATATATATATATATATATATATATATATATATATATATATATATATATATATATATATATATATATATATATATATATATATATATATATATATATCTAATGACTACATGTATAAGCACCAAATATGTCCTAATTACCGAACTTAAAGGATTGATAGGGGTTAAAGAGTGTGGGGCGCATCGGAATTGGAAGTGAAAAAAATTGGTGCATGCAAAACAAAAGGGTGGCCACCCCTGCCCTAGGCTGTAGAGTAGTGTACTCTTGTGGCCTAGGATGGCGACGGCATTGGAACTCTGTTTCTCCCCTGTTGAGAGGAACGGCATGGACTGCCGTCCCCTTAACTGTATTAGCACCTCCTAAGTTGGAGAATAGAAGATTCTTCAATTGCTTGGGGTTGTGCCGGTACTGAAACAGAGTTTCTTCAAGGTGTGTAGGTCCGGCAACATTGCCGGCCCCTTCCATACCTCATATAGGACCCTTCCTCCCCCCCACCTCTGTTCTTTTACGATGGCCGAGCCATTGTCTTTCCTGAGCTGGCGTCCTGCAACTTTACTATTTCCGGTGGGTTGCCGGAGCCGACCAGAGCCCCTCTCCTCAGCTGACGGCTTCCGGCCGCCATGATGGCTGTAGGTGGGAGGTCACTTTTGTCCCCAAGGTTCTCCAGTTCTCCCTTGAACTGCTGGTCACAACTTCTGTTGTCGGCGTGTTGCTCTGGCCGGCAGTAGACCGGCACAGATAGGTACTGACTCAATCGGTAGCATTCCGGCTGTACTAGTCCTGCCGGAGGCTAGCCTACAGTAGTAAGCCGGCAATAGTACAGTGGCTAGATAGCAGCCTGAATGTTACATTCTCCCCTTCCACTTGAACCTTCTTTTCAGAGAAAGGCAGTAAAATTAGACTTTTACATCCTTTATTACTGTATACATACACAGTAATAGATAGCCTTCACTATACTTTCTCTCTCTCTCTTATCTAGCACGCTAGATGCTCCGGCAGGAGCTAGCTAATCCGGCAACATGCTGGCTGAACTACAGTATATGTTTATACAGGTAGTCAGTATATTTGTAGTATAGTATATACTGCAGAGGGAAAACTAACGTATATATTATACTAGTAGTTATTTCCAATATATCTTGGGTATCCCTGCCCAGGTATTTGCTGAACCCAATCCTATATTGATAGAATAATATTTTGTCAATATTCTGATTGGAAATCAGTTTCCATTCACCCTACAATATTAAATTTCGTAAAGGGCTGGGGGTCTGACACCTTTAACCCTTAAAGGGGAGAGCCCTTATCCCTGAGTTTCCCTGATCAGGAAACTCCTTGATTTGATATTGTAAGGGAGGTCACAGCAAATAGATTGGTTGGGATACACAAATATATGTCTTTTATCTTTCCTAATCAACATATCTTGGGTACCCTTGTGCGAGCTTCTGCTGGTACCACTCATATATCAAAAGATAGACATTCCTTCGATACTCTGATTGTGAAATCAGTCCTCCTTATCTCACAGTGTTAAGTATAAGGGGGGGACAATGCTTTGTACACTACCTTACACCTAGGTGTTCGACCCCCCTTTTTACCGGGAATTCCCCAGTTGGAGGAATTTCATTATTTTAATACTAAGGGGAGGTAACAGCATTGGCTCGCAGGGGATACACGGGTATGTGTCTCCCGCTATCTCTTTATAGCTTTCTGTCTTAAGCTATTTTTGCAAATTGTTTATCAGTGTGCTAATCAATTGAATACTCATTTCTGTTCTCCTTTCCTTACAAGAGGGACACCAGATGATGCATCGCAGTCTTTCGCAGTTATAAGAGTGAGTATTTTCACGGACATAATACATGCAGGTTCATGCCCCCAGCAATATTATTTCCAAATCCCCAACCCCGTCTGAGACCCTCTGACCTGTAAGTAGGCCAGACCTTAATGTCGAAGGTCTCGATAAACCCAAGTTAATAAAATCTGGTATACAGCTCTTAACATTTACACATTTGGATGTGAGATTCCTAAAATCTCTCCAAAACCATACCTACCTATTTTACAGCTTCCTAAAGGACATCCTGTCCCCTATCCATCCTTTCTTTCTCCACTCCAGTTCGAGGAGAGGAGGTGAGGGTGGTAGTGCCCCCCTTAGTCGCTGCCAGTGCATACACGAGGGCAGTCTCGAGCTGTCGAACTACGGTTGGCTTGGTTTCAGAAGTTATCACAAAAATGCGGTTCAGTTGCGAACTCACAAAATTTAGAAACTCTACGGGAATTGGACAGAAGATTTCACTTATTCATTGCGATAGCTGGCAATTTTGTGTTTCTTTAAAGGTTTTAAGGTCTTCAAGCTTCCCCAAACCCTGAAACCTTACCTTACAAGGATGGTAAGGTTGCAGATACTAACGGCACTAATGAATATGAGCAAGACTCGAACCCGCGACTGGCAAACACCAGGCAGACACATTACAATCAGGCCACACCTTGTAGTGATGACAACGATGGCAGTCATTGATTCACTGTCACATCTGACTCCGCCGCCGAGAGCCGGCATTGTGTGCCCTTGGTCACCACCCAGTCAATAGCTGAGTTGGTACGCCTTCAATCGGAAGCCCGCCGATAACCGGCGGACTGCCGACAGCCCGAGGGGTCGCCAATGATTCAGAGGGCTGCTGACTATGCGTATAGTATTCACCACTACCCAGTCTCATTTAATACTGGCTAGGATGATGTGACTTCTGTCAGCGACCCGCTGACAGCTGACAAGTCACTGACATGCCGGAGAACTGCTAGCCATATCGGTACTGGAGTACTGTGCCAGTTAACTTACCCCCAAGTACTAGCCTTGACGGTAATATGCCAGTTGTATAGGTGTATACAATTCCCTGTACATCTGTAGTATAGGACCATATCACAAACAGAAATCTTTGGTACATAACCATACAATAGAATGGTGTTCCAGTACGCTGTGCTTCTGAGCACAATCTCTTGCTGAGACCTACCTGATTTGGGGGATACACTCTCCCCCCCCCCCCTTTTTTTCCCTATGCTGACTCTTCATCAGCCTCTTTGATTCTCATTATTAAATCCCTGGATGTAGGCGCTGCTTACGCTACTCTATCCTTATGGGCTAGAATCTTCCATCGGGCTCCTTTTAAAAGGGGATGCCCTAGAATCAATAATTAGGAGGGCCGCAGCAGTTGGCTGGAAGGATTCACACGTATGTGTGTCTCCTATTCTTTTCCAGCGCACTTATCCTAAGCTTTATACAATAGAAATGAATCTTCTATTACAGTGAAACAATGAGAAGCTGATATACACAAACGGTCAGGTATAACCTAAAAGGAGGACGGGAAGGTTTCTTAGTTCTCCTTGGGATGTTAAACAGCATCCCACAGTTACAATGACCATTGTTCCACAGACAGTCAGATAGGTACACCTTCTGATCATGCGAAGCAAACAGATGCTTCTGGTAAGAGGGAAGTTCCTCCTGGATCGCTGGACCTTCGATCCTTGGGTCCAAGGTCTAACCAAGATGAGACTAGAATGGAAATGGACATACCTCCACCTTCCTTTCCTCAACTCTTCCTACATTCAAATCCCCTGGAAGGGTGTACCTTAGAGCTCTAGAGCATACTAGCGGTAAGGAAAGTAGAGTCCATCGATTTCCAAGGAAGGCTGTTTAGTGTTCACGTGAAGGACTTAAGAAAACTCTGAGTCATTCTGGACTTGGCGCCACTCAACAAGTTCCAATAAAACAACAAGTTCAGAAAGTTAATTCTTCTGAACATAAGGACCTTATTCAGTAAGGGGTGTTGATAGTCTGGCCAGACCTGAAAGATGTCTATCGGCAATTTCCAGTCAGTCACCCCCTCCACTCCTACCTAGGATCCAAGTTACAAAAGATAACGTATATCCTAGACAAAATTCTCGTCGGACTAGATTCAGTCCTAGGATCTTCACGGAATTAGCAGACACAGACAAGCGAAACCAAGCCTAGAAAGAGTTCAGGCAACATTGGCCCTGGACGACAGGCTGGGGTGGGCAGCACCCGAAACGACTGTCTATGAACATCCATAGAGATGATCCGTTCCCGGAACATTGGGGATGCAAAATAACTTCAAGAAGTCTCAATTCTCTCCAGCTCAGGGGCTTCAATGTTTTTATAAAATCATTGAAACCTGCTGTTACCCTAACGCTCCTTTCCCTTGGGGATGTAAAAGGAGATCGTAAGATCTGTCAAGAGACTATTGTAATCAGTCAGGATTCCATGACGCTAACAGGGAGGAGTTTTGAATTCTCCCCAGCTCACGATAATGATAGACCCAGTGCTATATGCACAGCTGTAAGATGCGTTGAGAGGCTGGAGAAAATACGCATCAAACGCTCGAAGAGATCTAATAGGACCAATGATGGTCATTCCCTCTTTGCTTACCCTACAATGACCATAGGCCACGGGCCCGTAGTCCATTTTAGCCCTTTAATAGTTGGAAAAACTCTCTCCACATATATCAGACCTCCTCAGGCTGATCTGGGGCATTGAAGCGATAATGAGGCGTCGAAACTGTCGAGGATAAGTGACATCTCATTTCATTAGGGAATGATAGCCATCCCTTCCGTAAGGGAATGGCGCCTATCAGCATCTCGTTTATAAATGATCCGCAAGGTGACAGGGATGCTCTTCTCGGGTTCAACCCAATAGAGTTGGAATGGTACACAGACGCAGAACCATTCCCTCCCAGATGGGAAAAAGTCCCTGTGCTGCAGATCGTTCTCTTCATCACGAGCGTCATCAAGATACTATCTCGATATATAGCCCCATACGAGGATCCTCTAGTGGAGGTAACAGACATCATGCCTCTAGAATAGAAGTGATGGACTTAGAAATTCCTGTTCAGCCCCTCACATTTCCTCTGGAAGGCCCTCTACATGTTGAGACCCTTCCAGGGAAGAGGGGCTCTGTTGACTCCCAGGTAGCCCAAGAACACCCTGTTTCCTGTAATGAAGGAACTGAGGCTGAGGCTGGTCCTAGTTATACACCTAGGAATATCCAGGAGGTTCAGAAGTTTTCTGCCTTCGATTTATCACAGTACACCTGATCCCTTCATCTTATGAAATCCTTGCCCTTAACGGTTAGGAATAAGACTGGGATCTCCAAAGTCAAAATAAAATTCCTTGAAGAATATAAGTCTAGTCAACTAGAAGACAATACGAGTCTTCTTAGGAAAAGTAAGCTGCTTTGTAAAGCAATAGGGACCGAAAGCAATCTCATGAACTTCTGCCTGTCCTTCTCTGTAGACCCCTATATTCAAGGTCTGGTGGCCAACAGCACGATGGCCTTTGAGAAAGGAGGCAGTGTATCCTTGGATACTATGAGAAGTCTAGTTCTTCGGCCTAGTCCCCATATAAACCCTTGAGTAAGCACCAAGGGTAGGGCTGACTTTGCGAGAAAGGTCACTTGATTGGATCTTTGGATCCATGGACCAATATCTATGTGTAAGTCAGCCCCCACTAGACCTCTTTTATATGCCCTTTAAATGGATCTGACGAATGAAATCTTTAATAAGGTTCTGAAAACATGTGCAGCTTAGGCCTGCAGCGCCATTAAAGCCCATCTCAAGGTCTTTGGACAAGGTCCTACATTATGCCTCACCTGTGAACTAAAAGGTTATTTTTTGGGTCGCTATAGCCTCTGGAGCTAGAGTTAGTGAAATAGTGGCCCTATCTGGGAATGAGGGCCACGTTAAGTGGAAGAACTGCATCTCTTTCCTGATCCAACCTTTCTCACTAAGGACGACCTACCCACTAAGAGGTGGGGTTCCTGGAGAATCTGCCCTCTGAAGGAAGATGTCTCTCTAGGTCTGCAAGCGTGTCTAAGGTCTATCTTCATAGAACTTCAGACTTCAGGAGAAACAACTCTTTACAGGAGAAAACTTTGGATCAAACTATCCCTATAACTGAGGGCGAAGCTCACCTACCTTTTTCGCGGATAGGATCCTGACAGTACTCCTGCAGATTAAGATCCAAGAAAAGTTGCTTCATCAGTGACCCTTTCAGTGTGTGGACTTCAGCCTCTTCGCTCATTTACTGATTGAAGGTTGTCCAGTGTGTCTTACAGAAACTATGCTAAGCAAGTCTATGGATTGAAGCATTATGTGGTGGCGGCAGGTGCTACTTTGGACCCTGTCGTCTAGCTCTGCGATGAACAGTAAATTGATTGGGACTATCAATTAAAAGGAGAAAGGATCAACATTTTTTGTTTGACCTCCCTTTGAATAAGCGTTGCCATGGTAACACCAAACCTGTTCAGAATCTCGGGTGTGAAATTATACAGATACCACTAGTGAAATGTGTACATAGTACACAGTGTTGTTAGACTATTTCATGTACAGAAATTATAAAGAAAAGTCTTGTTAAAAGACCTTTTCTTCAGTCTGAGAGTGGCACTCATCAATTCTCCCTTTTCAATAAAAGAAACATTAATTTCTGTGTATGTCTCTTGTATAATTTCCTTATCATGCTACATTCATTTAGCATGTAGTCATTTATTAGGAATAAATGTCTATTAAAATGCAGTTGCGTCCTAATTCGCCCAACAATTGCATGTTTAAGATGCCAGAGTTCCTTGACTTACTCATGTAAGTATTTCTCATATCATTGTATTCGTACAAACAACGGATGAGGACACTGATATTGGTTCCTCAATTTATACAAGCCTTGAGACCGTTTGTATTCTCAGTGTATACTTATGTTTGTTCATACAATATATGCTACCTTGAGGCCCCTTTTCTAACGTCTAAAAATGACTCTTCACTACAGGGGGCAGGAAGCACTAACATTGTTATGCTTAGTGATAATGACGGATAACTGTAACGTCATTTGTCTCAATTGGCCCTTTTGGCCGTAGAAATATTGTCCCAAAGTTAAGGCACTGATGAAAATCCACAGATACATTAATTCTCTGGTATGCTTCCATCAGGACATCATAGCTTGAGCCCAAAAAAAAGATTTTGAGCGAAGCGAAAAATCTATTTTTGGGGGAGATGGCCATGACGTCCTGATGGACCCACCCTTCTTTTCTAAAGAAAAGATCTTCACAGTTCCCCTCCAAAACTACTGTATCTGTAGCACCATGCTCAACGCTACAAGGAATGACCGCCAGAGGGAATTGGAGCGGTTGTGATACTCAACAGTAGTAGGGGAAATAGGGTAACCTCTGATGCGGCTACCCTTCTGATTCTGCCACGTATCCCCCTCGAAGCGTAAAGGCTATTTAGGGTGCAGATTGCCATGTAGCGTGTCAAGAATATGTCCCCTGATTACATACAATACTCTTGAGAGTAAATCTTAAGGGTACTCGTGCCAGAAGTTAAAATTTTCTAAAACCTTTGGTTTGATTATCTGGGAATATCACTGTAGTCATATATACCCTTGGGGAGCTACTAAAGGAACCTTCCATCAGGACGTCATGGCCATCCCACCCAAAAATAGATTTTTCGCTTCGCTCAAAATCCGTTTAATGAGTTTAGTAGCTACGACTTCTTTTAGTCTATTAGTTAATTTAAGGTTAATATCTGGTCTGGCCAGCTAAAGTTTAAGGATCCTATCAGGTTAATTATTCACTTTTATTATATCTCTGTTTGAGCCTTAGCTCATTAATTATAGGGAACCCAGAGTGATTCAGTTTTATGTGTATTGGGTTATCTTTTTATTGTAAGGTTGTGATATTTGCAATGTCAGACAAGCTTGACTTGTATGTGTTAGATTTATGTAATAAATGTTGTGAAGTTTATTGAGTGTTTTGTTTCCTCTGACCTTTAGCCCTGAGTTACATTTTTACTGACAACAATCATTGAAAGAACTTTAGTTACGCTTCACAGGGGTCGTAATAAATTGACGACCGTGACAGGATTGATCAGGTGTGCTCAGTGTTTTGATCAGTCGAACGGCACTTAGTTTATTTTTCAATATTTTTGTAGTGATTATACTACCTTTCTCCCCTCATATATTTATTACTATGGAGGATTTTGTATTTGATCCGGCCGAGTTTTTAGGTTCGGTCGACTGTATTAAGCATTTGCCAGTGTTAAATAGAAAACATTTAGTGATATGTGCACCATGGTTAGGTCTTCCGCTGAAGCCTGCGGGCTCTAAAAATGAAGTCCTTTTGGCCTTTCGTGATAGGATTTCTCACGATTTAGTGGAGTCAGAAAATTTAATTGAAGGAAATAGAGAACATAGTGAAGGGGAAGGTACTATTTTTGAGGTTTATTCAGAGGATGAACCCATGAGCCTGAAAGCGGGGCTAACGTTATTTGAGGATCCGTCCCGCACAGGTATTATTTTTGAAGGTCCATCCGATATACACAAAGGTAGTGGTTCTACCAAAACCATTTATCCTAGGCCTGAGGAACCTCTAGTGTCGGTTCCTTTCTTTGGAGAATCCAAGGAGGAAGTAGAATTTAAATTAATTAGCAAACGGATTGAGTTAAAGAAATTAGAATTTGAGGAGAACGAGAGGGCAAGGCGTCAAGAGTTAGAGCTGGTTAATATTAATTTACAGATGGTTAGGTTGCAGGGGACCAATATGACCAGTTCCCCCAAAGGGTAATTATAATGACAGGTTTAATTTGGGTGCCGCCTTGAAGTTGGTACCAGTGTTCGACGAAAAGAGCGTCCTTGAGTTCTTCAAGGCATTTGAGCGAGTTGTTACCCGATTGTCTTGGCCCACAGAAATGTGGACTGTATTGATCCAATGCAGGTTGGTGGGCAAGGCAATCCGGGTGTATAATGCCTTGGAGGAAGGAAATGCTAGAGACTACCAGAAAGTCAAAGCACTGGTACTTAAGGCATATGATTTGGTACCCGAGGCCTACTATTTAAAATTCAGAAATGACAACAAACATCATTCCCAGTCATTTGTAGAATTTGCGCGGGTTAAGGAGAACCAGTTCGACGACTCGATAAAGTCTTCAGGTAGTGTCGTTTGCGTCATTGAGGGAAATGTTGCTCCTGGAAGAGTTCAAGAAGTTATGTAGCAAGGAGTTACGAGTTCATCTCGAGGAGGTTAATGTAGTGAAAGTGAGTAACGCCGCCCAATTGGCTGATGAATAAGTGTTGACTCAATCGTTCGGGGGCCAGTAGCTTCAGTTATCTGGGTAGAACTGATCCATCTTCTCAGGTATTTAATAATGTAAAGAGAGTAGAACCTTCCTCGCCCATGTCTAAAAATAATGCCAATTCTTTTTCAGGTAGTAATAAAGGGGGCATATCTGGAAGGCCTCCTACTCAAAGTAGTTTTGGTAATAGGGGTATGCCCATGTCCAATACCCCTAATAGGTACAATAACCCGGGTTCTGGAAGTCAAAGAACTTTCTTCTGGTGTAACAAACCAGGACACTTCCAGAAGCAGTGCCATGCCAATAGGAGGTACCTAGAAAGAAATGGGCAGAATCCCGTATCATTGATTTCCACCAGTTCTGATGTTAGCGATAAGGGTGAAAAACCACCCATAGTTAGCAGTAGCATCGACAGTAGTAATAATCCGGGTAGAACTGATCCATCTTCTCAGGTATTTAATAATGTAAATAGAGTAGAACCTTCCTCGCCCATGTCTAAAAATAATTCTAATTCTTTTTCAGGTGGTAATAAATAGGGCATATCTGGAGGGCCTCCTCCTCAAAGTAGTTTTGGTAATAGGGGTATGCCCATGTCCAATACCCCTAATAGGTACAATAACCCGGGTTCTGGAAGTCAAAGAACTTTCTTCTGGTGTAAAAACCAGGACACTTCCAGAACCAGTGCCATGTTCATAAGAGATACATAGAAAGAAATGGGCAGAATCCTGTATCATTGATTTCCACCAGTTCTGATGTTAGCGATAAGGGTGAAAAACCACCCATAGTTAGCAGTAGCGTAGACAGTAGAAATAATCCCTCCGCTAGTCCTAAGAATGCATGACTGAATTTTGACAAATATGTATGGCCGGATAAGATCATCCTTGAATCGGCCCCATCAATGTGAAGTTTTTTAGAGACACTGGCTCAGCTCGGTCTTTGGTGTTAGGTACCTCTTTACCTGGTTTGAAAGCGCATTCAGGTAATTATGTGTTCTGGGAGGGTTCCCGAACACTTTTGTCTCTGCTCCATTGGTGGAAGTTAGGTTATCTTTCCCTGGATATGATAGGGTTACCGAGTTGGCCGTAGTTGATAATCTCCCTATCCATGGTATTGACGACATTTTGGGAAATGACATGGTTAACAGGGAAGGCCTTGAATTGATTCCCATTTTGTCCGTCAAGGCTTATCCTGTTTCTGTAACGACCTGTGCCGTGGCCAGAGCTGCTGAATTAGATAAGGATGATGATTTGTTACTGAGTAGTTTAGAGGTAGATATAGAAAGACCCGGGTCAGTAGATGAAATGAATAATCCTATTGTTATTAATGCTTTGAAACCCAACTGGGACCGTTCAGCTTTCATTAAGGCTCAGAAAGCTGAATTTAATTTTGAGTTAGGGGATATTAATGACCTAACCAGTCCTCGGTTTGGGTTGATCAATAATAAATTGTATCGATTTAGTAGACATGCGTCTGTTGATCCGAGCAAGACTCCTCGGATCGAACAAATGGTGGTCCCTTCTCAGTTTCAGGAATCAGTAGTCTCGCTCACGATAATTTCCTTTCAGGTAATTTTTGGGTATGGAAAACTTTTCATAAATGTGCTCAGTATTGTTGGTGGCCAGGGATGGAATTATCAGTAAAACGTTTTGTGAAGGAGTGTGAAGTTTGTCATGTAATAGGAAAACTCGACCAGATTATTGCGAAGGCCCCCTTAAAGCCTATTCCTGCTATAGGAGAGCCTTTTTTTGAATTGGTAGTAGATGTGGTAGGGCCTTTACCTAAGACAAAAACGAATTTTGTGTATATTTTAACGATTATGGATAGAGCCTCTAGATTTCCCGAATCTTGCCCTCTGAGAAAAATCACCTCTAAAGTAGTTTTGGAGAAACTAATTGAATTTTTTTCCTGATATGGTCTACCACGGGTTATACAGACTGATTGTGGGACTAACTTCACGAGTAAAATGTTTAGGGGTAAATGTGCCGAACTGCCCATCCGGCACATTACGAGTGTTCCGTACCATCCGGGTGTGGTGGAGAAGTTCCACCAAACGTTTAAGTCTATTTTGATGAGAAATTGTTATGCCCATGGCAGTGAGTGGGACAAGGAACTTCTGCTAGCCCTGTTTGGAATTAGGAATCATCCCAATGCGTCCACCGGTGTAGCCCTCTTCGACCTAATTTTTGGTCACAAAGTCCGTGGTCCTTTGGACATTTTTTGTGAAACATTTGGTGCCGATCGAAGGGGGGGAATAAAGGTAGGAGAATTTGTGGATGATTTAGGGAAACGCATGGTTAGTGCCTGGAAGTTTGCGTTGGATAATTTAGGTATTGCGCAAAATAGAATTAAGGTTGTTTATGACAGAAATTCTAAAGCCCGTTCGTTTGAACCGGAGGAAATGTTGTTAGTTTTGGACCCTGACAATTTTCTTGAACCTAGATATAAGGGTCCGTGGAAAGTTTTGAGGAAGTTGTCTGAGGTGAACTAAGAGATTGAAGCTCCCGGTTAAAGCAGAAAGTGTAGGATTTTCCACATAAACTGGTTGAAAGCCTATCATGGTAAGACCGATGTTCCCTCAAAAGTTGTACCTGAGCCAGTAGCTGTAGCTGTAGAAATGCCTACTCAGGATTCGGAGGATTTATTGAATCAGATTTCCTCCGATGCACTGTTTAGTAATGTACAAAATTTAGGAATGGTAGAGGAAGGTTTGAAGCATGTAGATTCTCATCAAAGAAAGGATATGTCCAATTTAATATATTCTTTTTTCAGATTTGTTCCAAGACTCTCCTGGTAGAACTAGTTTTCTTTGTCATGACGTAGATGTAGGTAGTGCTTCCCCTGTTAAACAAAGTCCTTATCGGTTAAATCCGGTAAAGAAGGACTTAGTTGAGAAGGAAATTAGATATATGTTTGAACACGACCTAATTAGGCCCTCTGTTAGTCCTTTGAGTTCCCCTGTTGTTCTTGTGGGCAAAGCTGACGGGAAGTTCTGCATGTGTGTGGACTATCGTAAGGTTAATGCCCACACCAAAAATGACTCCTTCCCTCTGCCGCGTATTGATGACTGTCTCGATCAGATAGGGTCTGCCAAATATATTAGGAAATTAGATTTATTGAAGCGTTATTGGCAGGTTCCTTTATCCGATTGAGCTCGCAAAATTTTGGCATTTGTAACTCCTTTTGGGCTGTTTGAATATAAGGTTATGCCCTTTGGAATGAAGAATGCCGCGTGTACTTTTCAGTGGCTTATGAATAGGGTCATTTTTGGTTTGAAGGTAACCAAAATTTATACTGATGATTTGTTAGTATAGAAGTTCTGCATGTGTGTGGACTATCGTAAGGTTAATCCCCACACCAAAAATGACTCCTTCCCTCTGCCGCGTATTGATGACTGTCTCGATCAGATAGGGTCTGCCAAATATATTAGGAAATTAGATTTATTGAAGCGTTATTGGCAGGTTCCTTTATCCGATTGAGCTCGCAAAATTTTGGCATTTGTAACTCCTTTTGGGCTGTTTGAATATAAGGTTATGCCCTTTGGAATGAAGAATGCCGCGTGTACTTTTCAGTGGCTTATGAATAGGGTCATTTGTGGTTTGAAGGTAACCAAAATTTATATTGATGATTTGTTAGTATAGAGTAACGACTGGAGTACGCATATGGTGCGGTTGTGTAAGGTGTTTGAGGCCCTTAGGTCGGCTGGGTTGGTTATTAATTTAGCCAAGTGTGAATTTGGAGAGGCCAAGGTTTGTTACTTGGGTCACGAGGTTAGGTTAGGTCAACTAACCCCAAAACAAGCTAACCTCGAGGCTATAATTAATTTGAAAAGGCCATGTGATGTTAGAGAGGTGAGAAGAGTTCTGGGAATGACAGGGTATTATCACCGCTTTGTGCGAAATTTCTCAGACCTTGCTCAACCTCTCACTAATTTATTAGAGAAGGGAAGAAAATATTATTAAACTGATCAGTGTGAGGAAGCTTTTAATAAGCTTAAGTCGATTTTATTCTCTAAACCTATTTTGACTTCCCCTGCTTTTCAGAAACCTTTTGTAATAGCGGTAGATGCCAGTGATGTAGGATTAGGTGGTGTCCTTTTTCAAAGGGATAATGGAAGAGAGGTACACCCCACATCTTATTTTAGTCGAAAATTATTGTTGGCTGAAAGAAGGTATTCAACCATTGAAAAGGAGACTTTAGCTCTGGTCCGTACCCTATAATTTTTCTTTTCCTGTAGAGTTTTGGACTGATCATAATCCTCTGGTGTTTATCGAGTGGATGAAAGGGGCCAACCAGAGGATTTTGCGTTGGGCTCTGTTACTGCCGGAATTTAAATTAGTAATTAGGCATATTAAGGGTTCTGAAAATAAAATTCCTGACGCACTCTCACGAAGTGGATAGGCCAGCCTTGCCTTCCTCGCACGCTGCCCTGCTCGTATCTCCAGTGAGTTAGGGTAAACCCACCTTCTAGTATATTTTTAATTGAGGTGTGTTTAGGTGAATATCGTGCTTGGTTAGCGAGATTTTTGTTGGTACTGCCCTAATTTGATATTGGTTGGTAAAATTTTGATAAAGATATCTCATGTACTTGTTGGTGTTGGTTAAGATTGAGTGATTTATCTTATCTGTTGTCTGGGTTGTTTAATCGTAGTTTTACTTCTCAGGCTAATATCCTATGTTTTTGTACCTGTTTTTCAGGTTTTGTATTTTTGGTAATTTAATAAAATAAAAGAAAAAAAATTATTGCGTGGAGGAAGGTATTAGAGTAAAGTAAATTTCTCATTTGTTTAAGTCAACCTTGTTCTAGTTTTAAATGGTTTCCACTATAACTTAAAGTAGTTTTGAAGTGGTGTGTTGTTGATTGTTTCTCGCGTACTCCCTGCTTAATTACCTTGTTTTGAACTATTGTGTTGATAATTGTATTTTGTTTTCCCGAGTGATGACAAAAGAGTGCTGATGTAGGAGGTAGGTGCTCGGACAGAAGACAGTTCGAGCTTGAGCACTCCCCCATCCATAAACACTAAGCTGCATTGACCATTGAAAAATTTTCCTGACGACCGCTTATCTATTGAATTTGGACCACGGCTCTGGAAAGTGATTGACGGATTATCGTCTTGGTTTATCGTCTACATGTGCTCTTGTCACCTGCGACTCGAGTGTTGCCTTGCTTTTGGACAGTGTATTCCAGAGACTGGCAAGTGCTACTGTCACTTGCGACTGGAGTGTGCCCCGTCATTTCCTGACCTGAGGGAGATCCCAGGGAGTTGGTCGAGTCTCTGGCTACCTGGTTCCAGCTACTTATTGCAGCTGCAGTGATGTTGGGAGCTTGCTAGCTCGTGAGGTGGCACGTTGGGAGGCCGTTGCCAGGTAAGGCAGATTATCTCTGTTTGCTTGTTAGCGGATTATTGGACCTGGCATACTGTGCCTGCCCTACTTATTGAAAGGAAGAGAGGATAACGTCTTAAGTTGTGCCTGTCCCCTCATTTATTATTACTGAGAAGTGAGGAGCCTTGTATCTATTTTTTTAGTTAGGTTAGTGTATTCATATGTATATTTTGTGTTCTATTTCTTTTGTCGTGGTAACCATAGGTAGGGTTATCCCGGTGAAGATAGTTAAAGGCAGGTTTGCTGTGTTATGTAATAGGGAAATTAATTATATTTATTTTAATGTGTTTAGTAGCTACGACTTCTTTTAGTCTATTAGTTGATTTAAGGTTAATGTCTGGTCTGGCCAGCTAAAGTTTAAGGATCCTATCAGGTTAATTATTTATTTTTATTATATTTCTGTTTGAGTCTTAGCTCATTAATTATAGGGAATCCAGAGTGATTCAGGTTTTTGTGTATTGGGTTATTTTTTATTGTAATGTTGTAGTATTTGCAATGTCACACAAGCTTGACTTTTATTTGTGTTAGATTTATGTGATAAATGTTGTGATGTTTATTGAGTGTTTTGTTTCCTCTGACCTTTAGCCCTGAGTTATATTTTTACTGACAACAATCATTGAAAGAACTTTAGTTACGCCTCCGAGGGGTCGTAACAGTCAGTTAAAAAAACTTTTTACCATTAATCAATTGTGATGCATTTTGATATAAAAAAATCAATCATCTGCTTCTGATATCTAGTGAACAGTTTCTATCAATGCCCATGTCTATTTAATTTCAAGTTGTGATCTATTTTTTTATTTCACTATCTCTTTTATTCATATTACGAATGAATGATAAAGCGGTCGTCAAATAAATTGTTAGTAAACTAAAACATATTGCGTCAGATGAACCACTTGAGGTGATAAGAGTGTTTTTATACATGCTAAATGAGATCTTATGCCGACCTAATCACCATACACTATAAGTAATATGCTTAATTAAATTGAAAGAAAATATATTTTTTAGTGCGAAAGCGCCAGCTAGTGAATTAACAAGTTATGACTGCGAGTGGAGAGCGATAAGGACAATATACAATAAAACAGAAAACCATTACAGTGTACGAGTTTGCTTGATATGCGTTCGGTACCTGGCTCACCCCACCCCGTGAAAAAAAGACATAGGCTATAGGTGAAATACGGCAACCTGCTCTTGATAGGCGTTCTGTAGACGGGTCATCTGGGAGGAAGTATGAATCTTTTACACGATCAATGGAGACCCCAGTTTTCTTTGCTACACATTTTGAGGAAGAGTGCATTAGGCGTAACATTGGTGTCCGATATTGATGATACTAAAATGGTTTTATTGATAGCGATTCTTCAAGGGCTTTGTAATATGAAAACGAGTAAACAAAATTATATCTGTACACCTTTTGAATGATTAGAGGTTGAATAACAAATATGAGGTCGAGGGATATCTTCGTGTGACAATTTCTAGTTTTTGTGCTTGTACGTCTGTGTGTGTGGGGGGGGGGGGGGGGCAAAAATACCAAGAGTAACTTTCCAGAAAGATGTTTAATTATGGTGTTCTACTTTTATGCTCTAGAATCATGTATTAGATAAGTTACACACATACAAATTAACACACATACACTCATACACACGAACACACACATACACAAACAAAAACACACACAAACACACACACACACACACACACACACACACACACACACACACACACATATATATATATATATATATATATATATATATATATATATATATATATATATATATATATATATATATATATATATATATATATATGATCATCATCATAATAGTTTGTATTTATGTGGATGTGGTAATATTCTGGTTAATGTAATTCATGTACATGTTAAGTTGGATAAATATTGGGAATTGTATTTGGTAATATTGTAACTTTTGGACAATTCGAAATTACTGAGAACATGTTGCTTTAGTTAGAAGCGGCATTTGTAGTACTGTCGGATTGTTCCAAGGATAGGAGACTGTCGCAAAATTCTCCCGTCCTTGGGATTTTCTTAGTTGTACTTTTCACCGCCTCAGTTTTCATTGTTGTGATTATTGTAGTGTAATTGCCATTCGTGATTGACATATCCTTCGTGGCATAGGATGCAGTGTTACTTTTTGTGTAAATTATAATTAGCTGGTTCTGCATTTTTTATGAAATTTTATTAGTAAACTTTGCATTAATGTTCGTATTGTCATTGTATTCGGGGACATAATGAGGATACGGGCACGAGAAATTATAATGGTCTGATACTGAAAATCCTTCAAGCAAGTTCTTTGTTGGTGCGGGGAAGCAGTGCAGGACGGTGTTATGACTGACAAGTGTCGGTGGCAGTGTATAGACGGATGGCGTATTCAATTAATTACCATGGCTAAGAATGGGCGGTCACATTGTAAGTTGAGCGGGTATGCATTTGTCGTGTACTGTTCATTTTGCATTATTATTCATTGCACTATTACTATGTATTATTGTTAATGTATTATATATCAAATGTGATGTTATTAAATGTATGGTTGTTAAATGTGGTGGAAAATTGTTTGGGATACCTATTTATATTGTCATGCTTTACAGGCTGAATCAGATCAATAAAAGATACAGCAAGGCAGCCCGAGTTGTTATATATCCTGCATTACAATTCAGCAATATCGCAGAGCAGCCATGGAGGAACTGAAGAGGGAACGCACCACAGCCAAGAGGAGGTTCAATCGGAAGGTTGGATTATTCAAGGATGCACAGAGAAGAGGAGACTCGATAGAAACATTGGAAGTGTTGTACACTGAGGTTAGTGAGTGTTTCGAAAAGGTTGATGTTATCAATGAACAAATGATAGAACAATTAAAGGTTGGCGAATCTTGTCAGGAATATGAGGAATATATACAGGAACTGGAAACTATAAAATATTCATTACTTGGCGTGATAAAGGGAAAGACAAAAGTGAAAAATAATACTGTGCTTGCCTTGAAAAAACTTGAGCCTCCCAAATTTAGTGGTTCAGTGAGAGCATTTCCTGCCTTTGTAAGAGATTATGAAAGACTAGTTGTGTCACAACATGGGAAAGACCCGTACGTACTTAGAATATCATTAGAAGGGGAACCGAGGAGGCTTGTGGAGGATATAGATGATTATAAACGAATGTGGGATAGACTAAATGAAGCATACGGTAATGAAGGAAAACTGATCGATGCGATATTAGGAGATATAAGGGCATATAAACCGCTTAATGATAGTGATGACAGAAAGTTAATTAATCTAATCAATACAGTAGAAAAGGTGTGGTTAGATGTAAGTAATTTAAACTTGACTACAGAACTGGAGAATACTACTGTACTTACCCAAGTAGAAAGATTGCTGCCGTCGGTGTTAAAAAGAGAATGGGCCATTAAAGTGCAGGAATTAAATTCGGACAAATTTAAGAATTTGGTTACATTTCTGACAGATCATCGCAAAGCTCTGGAGTATTTACAAGATAATTCAAGAAGTGGTGCGACTAAGGTAACAGTACATACTGTGGAAAGGGAATTTGATAAGGAAAAGGAATTAGCAGAAGCTATAAAATTGTTGACTATAGGACAAGAGAAACTTCAAAATCAATTGTCTGAATGTTTAACCAGTTTATATCACATTAGCGAAGGAAAAAATATAGGTGGAATTAATAGAACAAGGTATAACAGTGATCAGATAAGAAAAAATTGTCCTGTCCATGATAGTGAATCTCATGAATTGAAGGATTGTATGACATTTAAGCAATGGTCAGCTGAAAATCAGATGGACTTTTTAAGAAAAAAGGGAGTTTGCTACGCCTGTCTCCGAACGGGACATTTCTCCAGAAATTGTGAGAAAAGATTTCAATGTAGGGTAAAAGTAAATGGTGAGGTGTGTGGTAAACATCATCATTCAAGTTTACACACACTATTTAACAATCCAAATAATTCAACAATTGATGCCACAAGTAACTATTTAAGTAAAAAAGGTGCAATTCTGATGACTGGGTTTGTTAACAGTGAAGGGAAGTCTATCCCCACGTTGTATGATGCAGGAAGTAACATTAGTTTAATTACATTTAGAATGGCAAGGAAACTAGGACTCAAAGGTATTCCTATACAATTATCTATGACTAAAGTTGGTGATCACACAGAGGAGTTGGATAGTTGTGTTTATGAAGTATCATTAAAGGATCAAGCAGGAATAGAAAAACTTATAGAAGTTTGTGGCGTGTCTGAAATAACTGCTGTTCATCATCATATGGATTTGGGAGAAATAGCAAGGAAACTGGGAGTACAGGAGAAACACCTTCAAAGGCCAGAGGGACGTATAGAGCTGCTAATAGGATCAGATTACTGTACTTTATTGCCACAAGTCATAAAAACAGTAGATAATATTCAATTATTGTCCAATGATTTTGGACTCTGCATTAGGGGTAGATTTGATGAGAAGGAAGGTGAAAAGAAGTACTGTGTTCAAATTAATCATATAAGCTACGATGACACTGCTGATTGGCATTTCAGGGCTAAACCAAATGTGGGTAAATTAATGGAGAATTATTTCTTGGATGAAAGTTTGGGAACGGAGTGTATCCCAAAATGTGGAGGTTGCAAATGCGGAGAATGTTCAGTAAAGGGAAATTTAACTATTAGGGAAGAGAGAGAACTCAAACTCATTGAAGATGGATTAACTTATGATGAAGAAAACATGTGCTGGATATCTAAGTATCCTTGGATTTCTGACCCTTCTAAACTGCCAAATAATTTTCCAATGGCTTATGCTAGATTGAAGGCTACCGAAAAGAGACTGAAAAGGCTGGGAGCAACACAATGCACAAAATATCAAGAACAAATTCAAGACATGTTGGATCGAGGGGTAGCGGAAAAATTATTGAAGTCAGAGCTGGATTATAAGGGTCCAATCTTCTACTTACCCCACCATGCAGTTTATAAAACAGATTCCTCATCAACCCCAGTGAGAACAGTATTTGATGCTGCAGCTTCATATCAAGGAATATCTCTGAATGACCTACTTGCAAAGGGACCTGATGTAATTAATAACCTATTGGGAATACTATTACGATTCAGGGAAGGAAAGATAGGCGGGGTTGGTGATATTAAAAAGATGTACAATACTGTAAAACTTTCAGAAGAGGATATGCATACTCACAGGTTTTTATGGAGAAACTTTGAGTTAGAAAGAGATCCTAGTCATTATAAATTGAAGACTGTTACATTTGGGGATAAACCCTCAGGATCTATTGCAATGATGGCACTTCGTAAAACTGCAGAAATTAATAATTGCTTTCCGCTAGCATCCAAGATGATAGTAGAAGACTCTTATGTTGATGACATCATCAGTAGTGTTAACTCGAAGGATTGTGCAATGAAAAGGATTAAAGAAGTAGAAGAAGTATTAAGATTGGGAGGATTTCAGATTAAATACTGGGTTTTATCGGGAGAGGATAAGGATAATAATGCTAGGGTTTTAAATACTGAACAGGAAAAGGTTTTGGGTTTAAGTTGGAAACCTAAACTGGATACTTTCTCATATAGGTTCAAACTCAATTTCTCAAAAAAAACCTGTGAAGGTAGAATAGAGTCGGATGTGAACTGTGATAATTTTGAGAGTTGTATGCCACCTCTGTTGACTAAGAGAAGTGTACTATCACAATTTGCAAAGCTGTATGATCCTTTGGGACTCTTAACACCATTCACACTGAAGACAAAGTTATTGATGCGTTCTATCATTGTAGAAATTAATGAGGGACATTCAAGGGGATGGGATGATCCTATTAGTGATACCTTATACTCTGAAGCTAAAAATTTGTTTAGGGAAATGTTTGAAATTGAAAATATCTGTTTTAGTAGGTGTGTAAGGCCTGCAGACGTAATTAAAGACCCAGAGTTGATCATTTTTTGTGATAGTAGTATAAAAGCGTATGGAGCTGTAGCATATGTTAGATGGGAAAAGCAAGATGGTAATTATTATGTAAACCTTCTTTGTTCAAAGAATAGAATAGCGCCTATGAAACAAATCAGTATACCACGATTAGAACTGTGTGCTGCTGTTTTAGCATCGAGATTGAGGGCAACCGTTGAAATCAATATGAGATACAAATTCTCTAAGGTAATCCACATCACTGACAGTGAGATAGTAAGAGCACAGATCCAGAAGGAATCCCACCAGTTTAATTCCTTTGTTGGAATTAGGGTTGCAGAAATTCAGTCCAAAACTGAACCCATAGAATGGTTTTGGGTATCTTCCAAGGAAAACAACGCTGATTTGACTACTAGGAAATGTAACCCCAGAGAATTAGATACAGAATCTGTTTGGCAAAAGGGTCAAGAATTCCTGTATCAAGATTCCTCGGAATGGCCTGTAAAACAGAGTACAGTATCGGATCTTCCTGATGTTGTTTTCGCAAGAGTGGCCTTAAATGAAGGAGAAATTAATTCAAGTAGCCAGGTGATTGATATCCAAAGATTTAGCAATATGAAAAGACTGTTATCAGTGATGGCTAGAATTATTAGTGCAATAAAGAAAAAATCGTTTAAGGCTATATTGTGCGATCCTAGTACAGAAGAGATACAGCAAGCTGAGTTGTATTTCGTCAAAAACGCTCAAGCAAGTTTGCCACAAGACTGGGAAAAGAGGTATAGACGTTTAGGACCAGTTTCGAGAGAGGATGGCATAGTCACCGTGGGTAGCAGGATGTCCAAATGGTTGAAGGACAATTGGGATCAGAATCAGTTTATACTTCTCCCATCAAAGCACCCATTCTCTTTAATATACCTGTCTCACATGCATCAAAAGGATCACAGTGGAGTTGAATCAAGTCTTGCTAGAGCTCAAGTGAAATATTGGATATTGGGAGCAAGGAAAACAATGAAATCTATTAGAAAACAGTGTGTAGTATGTCGAAGAATTGACAAGATCTGTACATCACAAGCTATGGGAGAGTTGCCAAAAGAGAGACTTGAACCATGTCCTCCATGGCATAATGTTAGCCTAGATCTTTTTGGCCCTTTCTGGGTTTGTGATACTGTAAAAAGAAGAGTGAAAAGGAAAATATATGGAGTAATTTTTAATTGCATGGTTACAAGGGCTGTACATTTGGACATTTCTGAGGGTTATGATACTCAAAACTTTCTTACTGTACTGAAAAGGTTCACATGTCTAAGAGGATTTCCAAAGAAGCTTTACAGTGATAATGGTACGCAGTTGGTGTCTGCTAACAAGGAGTTGAGAGAAATGGTTACTCAGTGGAATAAAGGTTTAGTGTTTAACTTTGGAAAATTTGAAGGTTTAACCTGGGTATTTAATAAATCTGCTGATGCCCCATGGGAAAACGCTTGTAGCGAGTCGTTAATTAGACTGGTGAAGAGGTCACTCACCAGAATCATAGGTGAATCAGTCATATCTTTTGGGGAACTACAATCTGTAATGTATGAAGTTGCCAATATGTTGAATGAACGGCCTATTGGGTTTAAACCAGGGGAAAACTTTACCGAAGGGACTGTGTTAAGACCTAATGATTTACTATTGGGTCGATCTACCATCGAAGCTCCTTGTGGATTTTGGAATGAGAGAGTTAATTTTAAT
>NC_090759.1:1871748-1877387 GCF_036898095.1 Palaemon carinicauda | reverse complement strand
ATAGGGAGGGGTCAATAAGCCCTTTTACAATAAAAGGAAGGGCGGGTCCATCAGGACGACATGGCTACCTCACCCAAAAATAGATTTTTCGCTTCGCTCAAAATCCGTTTTTTGGGGTCAGGCCATGTCGTCCTGATGGAAGTTTACCAGAGCTTTACTGTATCTGTGGATTCCCAATCAATGTCGTACTCTCAAGAAAGTATTTTCCTGGTCCGTCTAGACCTAGAGACCTATGATATTACCGTCATACATCATTTCATCTAAGCATGAACTATGTTAGTGCTTCCTGCCCCCTACAGGGATGAGTCATACTAGACTGGAAAAGTCTCGAGGAGTACATAAAAACTTATGGATGACAAAATGACAAGCTTGTATAGTGGTCTCGCCCTATACATTATAAAGCAAAGTTTGTATAAGAGTCGCCAAAGTCAGAATGAATTTGTGACACCTTCCCCAAAGTGACCACTCTTAGTAACTATTGGATAATGGTTGTATCCGCATAGAAACAAATTTGCCTCTTTGCCACCTACCCGTTAGGGTACCACGTCAACCCTTCCAAGGAAGGGTTAGAGTGAGTGGACTTTTGCTTGAATCAGGGAACAGTCTCGAAAGACATACCATGAAAAAAATATCCATATTTTAATCTTAATGCTCAGTACATTTCTAATAAAATGAGTGTGGGCGAAAAAACGCAGGGTTCATTATGAACTAGTTTATTAATATTTAATAAACTAACATATCAGATCACATTTGTAAAATTTATATAATGTGGATGATATGCGTAAAAGCATAAAGAAAAACAGTCAACAAAAATATTGTTTCATCTACTAGGAAACAGATTTGCAACTTCAATAGAATTTTTAATAATAATGATATAGTCTGTATACTGTTTACATACACTAGCGTAAAAAAACGCTTGGCACAAGTGTCCGTATTATGCTATAGATTACCAACGTCAATGGAACAGTTCGTATGGACACTTTCGTGGCCTATCGCTCAGCGTGTAGTAACATACAGTGGCTACACGCGTACCCTCTTAATTAATCGTCCCAAATTAATTACACTGTTCCTCGCAGACTTAAAACAGAAGGTTAAAGAATTCTACCTGCTGCTACCACAGATCTCATAAGTTGCTCCACTTGCTTCGCATAGTGCATAAAGAACGCCTTGGATGACTAACCAGCCGGTGTGCAAACAAGGATGTTCAAAGTCCATATAATTAAAGAAAATTTATGGAGGAGGCAACTTTCCTCGGATCATGACTAACGGGTGTACTGTCTGGATACTTTCTGCGAATAACACGGGTGAATTTCGCCCATAGTTGTAGATAACTTTGAACCCAGGGTTTCTCTTCTGAACAGCTGTCCTCCCATAAAGTCTGAAGTTCTATGATGATAGACCTTTAGGCACTCCACTGGACATAGAGATGCATCTTCCTCCAGAGGGCAGATTCTCTTGGGACCCCACCTGGTGGTGGGTAGCTTGTTCCTGGTAAGAAACGTTGGGTCTGGAAATAGAATCAGTTTTCCCTACAAGAACTGGACGTGGCCTTCCTCTGTAAAGAGAGCCACTATTCACTAACTCTGGCCCCCAAGGCGAGTACAAACAGAAATATGACTTAAATTCAAAACCTTCTAAGCCCATTCCTCATTGTTCATTATTTATACACAATGAGGAATCATATCTAATGACCAAGCAAATGGTCTTTGGAAGCACTGAAGGGCTAGTTCATTAAGAACCTCGTTAGAAAGGTCGACCTGGAAGGTATATGGTATCTGATTTGTTAAGGCAGGCTTGAACAATAGAATTGTGTAGGCTGCTAAACCTTGCTCATGAAGGAGAATGAAGAATGATAAATAGGAATCTGTCGGTATTTCTTTCAGTTTCTTCACCTTGACAAAGGATAGCTATTTCTTCCCTGAAGCCTCATAATGTCTTCTGGTTTCCTCCAAAAGTCTAAACCGACTTTTAAACACCGAATCGTTTTATCATTGTTAAGGAGAGAAAATCATGAGATGTAGGTTCCGTGTTTTCTGTGATGGAGCGAAGACAGTTGACTTCTGTACTCGCTGAGACAGGGATGGATCCGGTAGCGGAACGAATTTTAATCGTAGTTCCAATGCCAGAGGGAACCACACGCTATTTGGCCACTTGTGGGCCACTATTGCAGCTTTCCCTTTGAAGGATCTCAGCATATCGAGGACCTTCAAAAGGAGGTGTGCATAGGGAACAGATAGATACAGGACCATCTGAACCAGCCCAGGGACATAGCGTCCACTGCCTCCGCTAACGGATCCTCGTAAGGGGACACGTAACAAACTATTTTCTTGTTATCTTTCGTCGCAAAGAGGCCTATCTGCAGCTCTGGGACTTGACTCGAGATGAAGGAGAACGATCCTGCGTCAAGGGACCATTCTGACTCTATAGGTGTAAACCTAGATAGAGCCTCCGCTGTCACATTGCTGAACTCTTGAATGTGAACTGCTGACAGGTGCCATTTCTTCGCGTTTGATGCATATTTTCTCCAGCCTCCTGTTGCATCCTTAAGCTGTGCTCTTAGCACTGGATCTGTTATCGAAGCAAACTGTAGAGAGCCCAGCACTCTCTCCTGTTCGCGTCTTGATATCCGTTTGGATTTCAATAGTCTCTTGACAGATCCTGCTATTTCTTTCCTCTTCTTACAAGGAATGGAAAGCCGATGTGACTCAAAATTTCAGTGGATTCCCAACCACCGAAATTTTTGAGCTGGAGAAAGACGAGACTTTTTGCTGTTGATCTTGAATCCCAGATGTTCCAGGAACTGGACCACTATCTTAGAAGCTTGCATGCATACTGTCCTGGATACTGCCCACACCAGCCAGTCGTCCGAGTAAGCTACTACTTAGACCCCTTTTAGGCGTAACTGATGGACGGCTGCGTTCGCGAGCTTTGTGAAAATCTTTGGGGCTATGTTTAGCCCGAAAGGTATGGTTCTGAAGGCGTAAAGTTATCAAAGTAACTTGAAGCCTAGGTAGGGGGAGAGGTGACGATTAATTGGAACATGCCAATAAGCGTCAAACAAGTCTATAGACACAGCATATGCCCAGAATGACTCTGAGTTTTTCTGAGTCCTCCTTTGGAACACAATACAGCCTTCCTTGGAATTTGATGGACTTAAACTTCTGGATTACTCTTTTGACTAAGAGCTCTCGGATATATTCTTCCAGAGCGGGGGTTGAGTGTTGGAAGAATTGAGGAAATTGAGGTGGAGGACTGCTCCAGCTCCAACCTAGTCCATTCTCATTTATGCTGTGGGCCCAGGGATCGAAGGTCCAGCGATCCCTAAAAAGCTGTAATCTCCCTCCTACTGGAAGTATCTACTTCTGCTGTTGTGGACCTGAGGCCTTGCCTCCTTGACCTCGTCCTCCCTGGATCCCCTTCCTCTTGGAGAGTGTCTAGAAGAAACTCTGGCTGTTCCTCTAGCTCTCGAACGAAAGGAAGAAGTCTGCCTTTCGGAGGCTGGGTTAAGAACTGGCGACAGTGTAGCCGTTTGTTGAGGTACCAGCTGGTACGTGGTTGGAGGTTGTGCCACTATCTGAGGCACCGCGGTCACAGGAAGTTGTTGTTGATGTTGCTGTCGGTAGGGTTTAGCCGGCCAAGAGGATGGCCTAGGCCTTTTGTCTACTACCTCTTTAACCACTTCATTGGGAAAGAGGTCTTTTCCTTGGTTCGTGCCTCACCGCAACCGAGGCAAACACGAACTCTCTACAGGCTCTCCTAGCTTTAATAAATCTATAGAAATCCTTCGTAACTGTGGCCAGATGGGTCTTGGCCACAACCATGAACATGTCCTGGTTCTTGGGGTCACTTGCCATCGTTTCTAGTGTTGTTTGCAACGACATCGATGCCGCAAGTCTTTCCTTTGTCTCCTGCTCTCCACGCAACAGAGCCTCCAACAGTTTTTGGAAGCGCCTCACCGAACTGGCGTTCAGCAATATCAGCTTCTAGTTTCCCGACTGAGAAGGTAAGGTGTACGTCCTTCCAGTCTTCTTGGTCCAAGGGCAAGGTCAAAGATAACGGCTTGCACTCCTCCAAGGAGGGGCATGGTTTCCCTGCCTCTACCGCATTTAAGGCAGCCTTATATCCCATTTCCAAGAAGGGAAAGGCTCTGGTAGGAGAGGCCACAAAGGAGGGAAGCTTCTACTCAAGGCGGGCACCTTTGAGTTAGTGAAGCCCCTCTCTTTCATCGAGCTCGATAGTAACGTCTGAGCTTTACTATGGTCAAAACTATGATCTCCGTCTCCGTCTTCTCCTTTAAGGGTGGCTCCTTCCTAAGACGGGTACAGCAGTCCGGATAAAAATCTTTGTTGGGCCAAAATTCCACTTCTTCCAGGCGAATTGCTCCCAACTTTCCTGAGATCACGATCTCCCCGGTTGTCATTGGCATGTGTTCGGCATACCTCCAAGGATTGGTATTCGAGCACAAGGGAAGATCCTTCACGGTCAGCCGCTTCTGGGGCCCACATGATGCTGCAAGTCTACGTAACTCCAGTTTCATTGCAGCTTCCTTCTCATCATTCTTCCTTTGAATTTGTTGGATCATCTCAACAATGGAAGAAAGAGTCCTTCCCAGTTCATCTGGGATAGCAGACGATGTAGAAGGAACCGGTTCTGGGTCTGGAACCGACGTAACTGACACTTCGTCGATTTCTTGTTCTTCTACTTGAAGAGTCTGAAACAGCTCCTCCTCCTGACCTTCTCCTAGAATCCGACACCTCCGACATACTATCGTCCACTTGGATGTCTTGAAGGGCGGCCGAGACTTCAGAATCTACCGGATTCAGGGCAATTGGTATCTCCACCTGATGCTGGGGGATGATTGCATCAGCCAATGCTTTAGTGAAAAAGTAGGCCCTCATCTTCTCATTTGGAAGGTAAGAACCTGAGGTGTTTTTCTGAAAACTCCTCATCCAGGATCGTAACGTTTCCCTGGCAGCATCCCTTGACTCCGTTGACTTAGGGTCGTCAAAGCCTCGGTAATCAGGTTAGAACAAACTGTACAAACCTGAGCGTCCCAATAGCGGAGATCACCTCTGGAGGCTGTGCATGCTGCGTGCCTCCTGCAATAAGGATGTCCACAGAAGTTCTTACTGCGGACATTACAGAACACACTCCCGAACTTCGGATGGTCCTCCTATAAAGAGAAGAAAAATCCATGAGTATCAAGTGAAGGCTTTTCACTTATATTTAAACATTTAGCTTATATAGAAAAGCTATAAAAGAAAGAAGGAAAGACACATACTTGTATTTCCTGTTCAGTCAATTGCTGTAACCTGCCAAAATATTAAAACTAAGGTTAATTCTATACTAGAATACCTTATGTAATTTCCTAAACGGAAATTTAATGTGTAGTTTTAATATACGGGATTGAAAGAATACAGAAAGAACTCACTTTCTATATAAAGTACGGTCTCAACAAAAGGCTGTACAAGATAACATTAAGTATGATGAAGAACATTAGTGTTATCACAAACTCTGTACAGCTGTTTCTACTAAAGCAGTGTGTACTACACTACGAATATAGCAACTACTGTACATCGCCTGTTATTGTGCCGGCCGGTAACTACCTCTTTATAGATCAAAGATATACTATCTTTAAC
>NC_090759.1:1859248-1864248 GCF_036898095.1 Palaemon carinicauda | reverse complement strand
TGCTTGTTCCATATGGATAAACAAACATAATTACAGAGCGAATTTCAATTCAAGACATTAGTTTCTCACTGGTCACCAAACAACTTTAAGTCGCTAGCTCCAATTTTCACATTTTTATTCATAAAATCCTTTATTTTCCCTGTAGGATGATAAAACTTACAGAGGATATGCCTTATTATAGTGCTAATAATGCCTCAAAATTGGTAGCAGTTCTTTCAGTATTATGAAAGCTCTATCATAAGTTTTCTCGGTTTTGTCAGGCAATAAAAAAAATGCACGAGGGAAGACTTTCCCGTGTATATAAGCATGTAGAATCAGAACTTGATATCATTCGTTAGGTGAAACCATGAATGTTCCATCAATTCCTAAATAACAATAACTTTGTAGGTTATTAAGTTCCAAGGAAGTGATGATTGATTTAGAGAAAGGCCTTGGTAATAGTGTCAAAAAGAATTTTCTTTGTTATGAAACTGTTGAGGGCTTCTTTCATATGTGCCAAAATGTTTATCCCCGAATTTGTGATTTGCGTCTTAAGCATCAGTACAATATCCACGACACCTTATCGTTATTAATAAGAAAGTTCTGTGCAATGGCATTCTTACCAGTTGAAGAAGTTACTAACGCATTTGAAGAACTTAGTGAAAACGAGTTACTTCCGATGGAATCTATAAGTTACTTTGAGTTAACGTATACATTTTGGTATATGAGAAGTCTTGTTATAAATAAATTACCTCGGACGAACAATGCGTTAGAAGGATTTCACTCAGCCTTAAATCAATCTATAGCATACAATAGCACCAATATCTGGAAATCTATGTGTCCTGAAAAAAGAGGGTCTAGTGAGATGAATTTATAACTAGATTTTGATTTTTTTTTTTATAAAATAAATTTTGTTTTAATAATAAATTACTGTTCAGTACATTATAATTATATTGTAAAAAATACTTAATAAACTTTGTTTTAATAATAAATTACTGTTTATTACGCTAAGAATTAATATGGCGACTGAAGTACTCAGGTACTGTACCAAGAAGGTAAGATGCTTTAAAGTTTCTGAATCTAGGATGACTTCGTAAAACATAGGGAGGTTAACAATTGTGCTAATTATTATTATTATTACTATTATTATTATTATTATTATTATTATTATTATTATTATTATTATTATTATTGGAGATACGTTATTGTAGAATCTGCACATAATAGCTGTGGGTGAATATGTCTTTCCGTTCGGAAAGTAAAAGTAAACAATAGCGAGGTAGAATTGATTACATTTCTAATAGGTAAGATAACTCACCATCTCGCTTGTTTACTTATTTATTTATCATTATTCCCCTATCTCTGAAGAAACCCCTTGTTAGACCAGACCTATATAGGTAGCATTGACTGTAACCTAAACTACAGGTATGGCTTATAATCATTTATTGTAAGTTTCCAAACGTAAATCATAAATAACTTTAGCTTTGAAAAAAAAGAAAAAAAATGAATAACTTTGAATTTATATACCATATGCATAAATTGATACCATTAGAGTAGACTATAGGGCTACGATGAAATTTTTCTCCGTCTTAATGCACTTTTTCCCTGTTTCCTTCTATCCACACAAAGTTCCACAAATAGTCACATGGAGTCACGGTGAACCGATTGATTCGTGCTACATTAAGGTATTTAATTTCTCTTCTCGAATATTATTGTAGCATGAGATGTTACTGTTTTTTAATAATCTAATATTTTTCATGAGTAAAATTCAACATAAAAATAGACCAACGCTGTATCATACATACACATGTTTACAGTTAAATATACGTTTTAATACTAAGTGGCAATCTAAGAACATCGCTCGTCCGATGAAAAATAAAACAAAAGTATCACCAGTTATATTGCACACTGTACTATATATTATTATATATGCATATGTATTTGAAATTATTAGAATCATTATTATTATTTACGTGTATATATCCATATATATATATATATATATATATATATATATATATATATATATATATATATATATATATAAGATTATCTGCATTCTGAGGGATTATACCCTCGAGTCTCATATTCTACAAAACTGCCTCCAGATGAAGAAACACACAAGGAATGTCAAAAACCAAAACACTCAAAAAGAGGAAAACATTTCCTAGTAATAAAAACAAAAATGTAATTAGGGATCTCAAGACGAAGAGAGAAAAAGAAGGCGATTCCTCCCAACGTAATTTGCAATAAATCGCTCACCTCTTGCGCATTAATAATTGTTGCAATATCAGAAGTTGCACCAAGTGGAACCAAATCCAAGGCTATAAAAAGTTATGGAAAAAAATTAAAACTGTAACGATTCACATCGCTTCTGGGACATTATTCACAGGAAATTTTGTGAGGTATGATTTCGTCTTAGAAATGAGCCAGATACTATCAGGTTATAATACAGTTTTTACATTATTACTCACTAAAGCCTTTCGTGGCTATGATACACACATAAGCTCATATATATATATATATATATATATATATATATATATATATATATGTTTGTGTATATATAAATATATATATGTATATATATATATATATATATATATATATATATATATATATATATATATATATATACATATATATATGTATATATATATATATATATATATATATATGTATATATATATATATATATATATATATATATATATATATTTATATATATATATATATATATATATATATATATAAATATATATATATATATATATATATATACATATATATATATATAAATATATATATATATATATATATATATATATATATATACATATATATATATATATATATATATATATATATATATATATATATATATATATATATATATATATATATATATATACTGTACATGTGTGTTTTTGTTTGTGAATTTTTACACTGTGTGTGTCATCACCATCACCAGCCTTATTATTTTCCTGCATAATAAAGGCATCAAAAATGTCCTTCCACTTGAGTGTGTTCATCGTCTCTCTGTGCTAGTCTATACCCGCAAACTATCTTAGTTCATCATTTCATCGTCTTCTCCTTCCCATATTTTTTCTTATCAATTTGTAGAGACTATTTCTGTTATTCTTAATATCCATCTATTGTCATTCTCATTATATGTCCTACCCATATCCATTTCTTTTTCTTACAGGTTACAAAATCCTCTAATTTAGTTTTTTCTCTTATTCATGTTACTCTTTTTCTGTCTCCTAGTGATATTCCTATCATTAGTCTTTCCATAACTCTTTGAGTTATAATTAGCTTATGTTCTAAATCTTTAGTAAGGCTCCATTTTTTCTGATGCATAAGTCAAGACTGGTAGAACTATCATATTAAATAAATTTCTTTTTTGAGAAAGTGCCTTTTTAATTTTCATAATCTCTTTTTGTTTACCAAATGCTCTCCATCTCATGCTTATCCTTCTTTTAATTTCGGTCTCTTATCCTGGAGAAGCACTTACTTTCTGTCCTAGGTACGTATATTCATTAACAACCTCTAGAGGCTCGTGTATAACTCTCATTTGTTGTCTCTGCATTTCCATTGCACATCACCTTAGTTTTACTCATATTCATTTGCAGTCCTCTTTTGGCAATTCATCCTATGATTCACTACATATAACTACGTCATCTAAAAATCTCAAGTCCCTAAGGTAGTCCCCATTGATATCAGTTTCTATATTTTCCCAATCTAAATTCTTGAATACTTCTTCTAGGCATGTTGTGAAAAATCTATGAGATATGGGACCTCTCTATCTAACTCCTTTCTCAATTGATATTTTCTCACTATCTTTATGTAGTTTTAGAATTGCTGTACTTCCTTTATAGATATATTCAAGTGTTCTAAAAAGATTTTTCTATTCCTTGTTTTTAAATGGCTTTCATTATTGCTGAGGTTTTGACTGAATCAAAAGATTTCTCATAGTCCATGAATGCCATACATAGTGGTTTGACATACTCTGTTGATTTTTTCATTAGCTATGATATTACATGGATATGGCCAGTTGCTGAATACCCATATATATATATATATATATATATATATATATATATATATATATACATATATATATATATATATATATATATATATATATATATATATATATATGTATATATATACATATATATATGTACGAATACCAATTAGAAATCGGATTTGTATCAAGTACATGAACATTGTCCTCAGATATTAGGACCATGCCAAATTCGTAGTTTGGGATGCACTGTGTCAGAATGAGTTTGGACTCTCATGTTTTTGTTGATAAATCATGTTAAAAGGACATTATATATTATACAGAGTCGGGTTTTCCTATAAGAATGAATTTTTTACCTAATTGAGCTTGAGAATTGATTTTTTTTTATTTTTTTTTTATTTTTGTAAATTCTTCTTTGTAATAAAGTAAGATAGGAATGTGGAAGTTTCAATAACTCAGAATAAAATAAATCCTTAAAAATTACATTAACGGGCATATATACAGTATTATATGTATATATGCTATATAAACTGGGACCCCATAATTTTTTTTAATCTAATTTACCTAGAGATAATTTTTTTTTGCAAAAATATTCCTGGTGAAAAAGTGAGATAGGCATGTAAAAGCCTCAATAACCTGAGTAAAATAACTCATTCTAAATTCATATTAAAGGGATCTCATATGTGTTATACTAACTGTGAAAATCATGTTTGACATGTAAAGGAGACTTGCAAATATTGACGGAAGATATTTTGAAACCCTTACAATTGGCATTGAGTGATGTAAAACTGATTATTTGAGATGAAGTTGGTATGTTAAGCAGTGCAGCTATGGCAATAGCATCCATGAGGCTTAATCAAGTACATCCTGAGTTGCAAAATAAAGATAATGTCCGTTTGAGTAGCTTTGGTGGCATGAATATGCTATTACAAATACATCTAGTCAAAGGGGCAAATCCATGAGGTAAATATGGAAAATAATGGTCCAATCAAAG
>NC_090759.1:1841748-1854248 GCF_036898095.1 Palaemon carinicauda | reverse complement strand
AGGTATGTTTTAAAGTAAAAAATACCTTTGCGTTTTAAAGCCTTGTTTACCGATTCGGTAAAATTGTTGTAAAAGTTTGTGATGTTAAGCGTGTCGTTTGAGTAATTATGAAGTAGTTAGCCGCGTGCTCAAGATCTCGAGTATAAAAAAAAATAATTGTTCAGTCGTTAACTGTGAATAAAAGTTTTAATAGTATTATCGTAAGTTTCGCGAGACTTAATTTTGTATTTAAGCTATTTTTGTGTAAGTGTGATCTAATCATATAATTTTGTAATTTTGTGATCTCTCGATCTTGTAATTTTGTGATCGCTGTTTTGTATTTCTGTGATCGAAAGATTGTTATTTTGCGATCGTATGATCTTATACTTATTCTTGTAAAGTTTGTATATTTATTTTAGTTTGTACTTATCTTGCGCCACGGGCGACATTCAAAATGCCTTTCAACTTGCAACAATTTATTGTATCACCACGGGATCATGTGGAATCTCTCACAGTTGCCACAAAAACTGACCTAAAGAATCTAGCTCGCCATTATGATGTACAGATTCCCGCAACTGCCGTAAAATGTGTAATTCTCAGTCATATTTTGAACTTCCTTGTAGATGAAGATATTGTTCCAGAAGATGAATTGGCTGACGTTCGAGCTCTAACAGTTACCAATCCAAATAGTGACTTGGATAAACTAAGTCTACAGCTGGAGTTGGAAAAGATGAAGATGCAAGCCGCAACTGCAGCGGCAACTGCCGCAACTGCCGCCGCTGAGTTAGAAGAAAGGAAAGCCGCTGCTGCTGAACGAGCCGCAACTGCAGCCGCTGAGGTAGAAGAGAGGAAAGCCGCTGCTGCTGAAAGAGCCGCAACTGCCGCCGCTGAGTTAGAAGAGAGGAAAGCCGCTGCTGCTGAGCGCAAGGCTGCTGCCGCTGCTTCCCTAGAACGTATCAAGGTGGAAACTGCTTTGAAGCAACAAGAAAAAGCAAGTGAACAGAAAAACAACGCTCTCCGTGTTAGGCTGCAGATTGAGAGAGAAGCGGCCACAGTAACAGAACGGGATCTGGCATTTATAAGACTGAAAGAAAAGGAAGAAGGTAAGCTAATTCCCGAACCCTTTGATGTGGGCAAGGTGCAGAAATTGCTGCCCACATTTGAAGAACGGGAACCTGATAACTACTTTTCTGTGTTCGAAGAAACAGCCAAGAATCTCAATTGGCCTCAGGACAAATGGTATTTGATCATCCGGAACTCATTTAAAGGTAAAGCATTATCTGTATGTGCCACTATGTTAGAGGAACATGATTATTTCATAATTAAACAGGCAATCCTTGATGCTTATTCTATTACTGCGGAAGGTTATAGGCAAATATTTCGTAATAGTCAGAAGCAAGTTCAGCAGACCTTTTTAGAATTTATGAATGGAAAGATTAAACAGTTTCAGAAGTGGGTAGACAAAGTAGATGTCAAAACTTTCGAGCAGTTGAAAGATTTAATAGTAATGGAGGAGTTCTTAAGGAAAATACCAGGTAGCATTAATGTGTATCTAAGAGAGCAGAATGAATCTGACCCTAAGAAAGCCGCTTTAAAGGCAGATGACTATGCTCTTATTCATAAAGTAGGTAAAACCCCATATAGAGAAACTAGACCTAAGGAAACTTGTACATACTGCAAACAAGAAGGACATCATATTTCAGAATGTCCTGATCCACATTGTGCAGCTTCATACTTAAAGAGAAAACCTAATCCCCCTCAATTCTCTCCTAAGCAAATGAATCTGCCCAAACAGGAACCAAAACCTAAGGTGGAGAAGAAAAAGACCTTCCATTGTGCATCACACGAGTCCCAAGCGTTTGCACCCTTCACTTGCTCAGGCAAAATAAATGGTAAACCTGTAACCATACTCAGAGACACTGGATCCTCTCAAACGATCGTCTCTCCTAAAGTAATACGACCTAAAGGTGAAACTCACAGGTATGTTGCAGTTAATGACTTAACCAGTAAGTCTATGTTGCCTCTCATTAATGTAAACCTTCATTGTCCTTATTTCTCTGGAACTACTGAAGTAGCTGTAAATCCAGAACTGTTACCATGCAAGAATGTTGATGTAATCCTGGGTAATGACATAGCTAACTCTGTTGTCTTAACAAACTTAATAGCAGTATCTCCAGGTGATGTTGTACAGGAGGAATGCTTAGCAGTGACACGAAGCAGGAAAAAGGACACCCCTACTGAATCATCATCAAACCCGTTGCCAGTCTCTGAACCTATGGATTTCAACGAGTTGATGAGTACATATAAGATCCAACCTGATTCCTTTAGCTATCAACAAAGGAAAGATGTCACTCTACAGCAGTGTTTCAACCAAGTGAAACCAAAGGATACCAACAAGTGTTCTTATTTTTATATTAATAATGATGTACTAATGAGAAAATTCAGGTCCAGCAAGAACAGTCATCTAGAAACCTGGAAGGATCTATTCCAGGTAGTTGTTCCTAAGGATATAAGACCTCTGATCCTAGAATTGTCTCACTCTGCTGACTCTCATCTTGGTATCACTAAAACATATGAACGCATCAGTCAAGACTTTTATTGGCCAAACATGAAGAATGACATTAAAGAGTACGTAAAAACATGTACAACATGTCAAAAAGTAAGTAGTCCTAATGTAAAAGTACCAGTTGCACCCTTAAAACCTATACTTGTGCCTAAAGAACCTTTCAGTAAGATCATAGTAGATTGTGTAGGCCCTTTGCCTAAGACAAAAAGGGGACATGAATACTTGCTTACGGCCTTATGCCCAACTACCCGTTATCCATTTGCAGTACCTTTAAGAAACATTTCAGCCAAGAACATCCTAAAGTCACTAGTGTCCATATTTACTGTTGTAGGATTTCCAACTGAACTACAATGTGATCAAGGAACCAATTTCATGAGTCATGCTTTTAAAACAGCTATGAAAGATTACCATATAACCCAAGTCTCATCCTCAGCTTACCATCCACAGACCAATGGAGCATTAGAACGCACTCACCAGACCATTAAAAATCTTCTCCGGAAATACATCCATAGTTCAGGTAACGAGTGGGATTGCGATTTGGAACTGATCATGTACATCATACGAGGAGTTCGAAATCAGTCTACTGGTATGTCACCTTTTGAACTACTCTTCGGTCGACGGCCACGAACTATCCTCAGTTCAGTCAAAGAACGCATCCTGAAGTTGGGAGATAATGAGGTACCTCTTTCCCAATATATTTCAGAACTCAACAAGAAACTTTCAGATCTTCACTCCATTGCCAAAACTAACTTGATAACAGCTCAAGAGAAGATGAAGATTAACTATGATAAAAAGGCTAAAACCAGGAGTTTCAAAGTAGGAGATGCAGTGCTGCTATACCATCCGATTGCAGGCTCTCCCCTACAAGAGAAATACCAGGGACCTTATACCATCACTAAACGTATCTCGCCAACCAACTATATAATCGCCACTCCAGATAAGCGTAAGTCTACTCAATTAGTCCACATAAACCTCTTAAAGGCCTATTTGTCTCCCTCAACAGCTGAAAATAAAACTGTAATGATTACTAGTGCCATACCATACATAGATTGTCCTATGGATCAATTTACAGATGATCCAATAACTGCATCTTGGCATTATTCTCAAAACTCAAAGATCTTGGAAAACTTATCAGACTATCTAAAACCCTTATCTGCATCAAAATGTAAATCTTTAGTAGCTTTATTCCATGAATTTCCTAGTATAACTTCAGATAAACCAGGCAGATGCACCATGCTAGATCATGACATCAAACTACAACCAGGTGCTGCACCCATTAAACAAGCTTTCTATCGAACATCACAGAAGAAATTGGGTATCATGAAAGAAGAAGTGAACTACTTAGTAAGAGAAGGATTGGCAGAACCCAGTGCGTCACCATGGGCTTCCCCATGTCTCCTAGTAGGAAAGAAAAATGGTAAATTTCGTCTTTGTACCGATTACAGGAAGATTAATAATTTAACAATTAAAGATTCGTATCCTCTACCAAGAATACAAGATATCATTGACCAAGTAAGTAATTCGACCTACTTAACCCAAATAGATTTGTTGAAGGGTTATTACCAAATTAAATTAACAGAAACGGCAAAGGAAATTTCTTCATTTATCACTCCATTTGGCTTATTTAGTTATAACGTAATGCCATTCGGATTAGCCAACGCACCTGCCACCTTCCAAAGAGTAATGTCTTTAATTTTACAGGACTTGGAAAAAGTATTTGTATATTTAGATGACATCATTATTGCCTCTGACACATGGATAAACCATATTCAAAAGATAAAAGAAGTTTTCTCAAGGTTGAAACAACATGGTTTAACGATCAACTTAGCAAAAAGTAATTTTTGCAAAGGTCAGGTATCTTACCTTGGTCATCGAGTTGGCAGTGGTAAAGTATTACCCCATGATGCAAATATTAGCGCCATAACTTCTTATCCTGTTCCAACTACCAAACAGGAATTAAAAAGATTTCTAGGTATGGTAGGATATTACTCTAAGTTCAGTCCAAATTTCTCACCGTTCACAGGACCACTATTTGCTTTAACTTCTTCAAAAGTAAATTTTTCTTGGAGCCAGCAACATGATCAAATATTTAACCAGCTAAAAACTTACCTGTCATCTCCTCCTATATTAATGGCACCTAACCTCAACCTCACCAAAGCATTCTATCTCCAAACAGACGCTAGTGATCTTGGATATGGGGGCATTTTATTACAGCATCCTGCTCCAATAACAGCCATAACAGGAAACCTGCCCCCACTAGCTGATCTGTTACCAGTCTCTTATTCCAGTGGACGATTTATGGGTTCCCAACTAAATTGGCCCACTGTGGAGAAAGAACTATTCGCCATCGTAGCTACCATCCAGAGATACGAGATCTATGTTGATGGACAAGACACGATCTACGTCTACAGCGACCACTCTCCTCTGTCGCATCTCCATAGGTCCACTACTCTCAACCCTAAACTTTTAAGATGGTCATACATACTATCTGCACATAATATCCAAGTAATCGCCATATCAGGACGAGAAAACATTGTGGCAGACTCATTATCAAGGATAACCTCGGTTGATCCTCGGGAAATGGAAAAAAACAAAAACAAGGGGGGACTGTGATATCCCCATATGTTGTACATATGCTAACATATCTGATTTGTCTAAAGTTTATTTTTCCATTTTCTTTGTAAATACATCACCTTATTTCAGCGCCATCTTCATTCCATTCTTCTCATTATCTTTTGTTTACACTCGCCTTCCTGCTGTAAATCATCCCTGTTTTCTTACCTTACATGTTATAAAGTAACCCCAAATTTATTGTTTTGTTAGAATACATTGTTCTCACCACGAGATTCATCTACCTTACTCACCCATTCACTTTGCATTGCTTATTATTGTTGTTTTGAAGTGCTTTTTCATTGTTTTGTTTAACGTAAGATTAAAGTTTTGTTTATAACATAGTTTATTGTTCCTGTCCTCCAATTATCCTGCTATTGGTGCTTCTGTTGTCTGCAACCAGCTTTAAGAAGATACATTTGATCATAATCAACAATCTTATACACTCGTAATAAGAAACAAGTGAATTTGGAAGTCTACCCATATGACTTCTATTTTGTTGTGTGAAGAGAACTACCGCCCATTGTAAAGGGGTAATTGTTTGCACAGTGGTTCGTCACATAATAATATATACATACATATATATACATATATATATATATATATATATATATATATATATATATATATATATATAACTAAAAGAATGTTTGGAAGATTGAAAGACGTGCACGTGTTTAGGGGTATGGCTAACGGTATGTCTGATCATTTTTTGGTGGAAGGAAAATTGGTTGTAGCAAAAGAGTGGGGGAATAGAGTAGGTGGATGTAAAAGGGAGCTAGTGAGGGTTGAAGAGCTAATAAAACCTGGGGTAAAAAGTAAATATCAGGAAAGGTTGAAAATGGCATATTACGAGGTGAGAGTAAGAGAAACTGGTAATTTAGAGGAGGAGTGGAAGTTAGCAAAAGAAAATTTTGTTGGGATTGCAAGTGATGTATGTGGCAAGAAGGTTGTTGGAGGCAGCATGAGGAAGGGCAGTGAATGGTGGAATGAAGGAGTGAAGGTAGAAGTGGAAGAGAAAAAGAGGGCTTTTGAAGAATGGCTGCAGAGTAATAGTATAGAGAAGTATGAAAAATATAGAGAGAAAAAGGTGGAAGTAAAGCGCAAGGTACGTGAGGCAAAGAGGGCAGCTGACCTGAGGTGGGGTCAGGGACTGGGTCAGTCATATGAAGAGAATAAGAAGAAGTTTTGGAAAGAAGTGAAGAGAGTAAGAAAGGCCGGCACAAGAATTGAAGAGACAGTGAAAGATGGAAATGGAAGGTTGTTAAAAGGAGAGGAGGCAAGGAAAAGGTGGGAGGAATATTTTGAAAGTTTGCTGAATGTTGAGGATGATAGGGAGGCAGAGATTATTGCTGTTCCAGGTGTTGAGGTGCCAGTGATGGGAGATGAGAATGAGAGAGAGATTACAATAGAGGAAGTGAGGAGAGCACTAGATGAAACGAGAGTAGGAAAAGCATCTGGTGTGGATGGTGTGAAAGCTGAGATGTTGAAGGAAGGGGGTGTGACTGTAATTGAATGGTTGGTGAGATTGTTTAATATGTGTTTTGTGTTGTCAATGGTACCAGTAGATTGGGTCTGTGCATGTATTGTAACACTATATAAGGGTAAGGGAGATGTGCATGAGTGTTGTAATTCAAGAGGTATTAGTTTGTTGAGTGTAGTTGGAAAAGTGTATGGTAGAGTACTGATTAATAGGATTAAGGATAAAACAGAGAATGCAATCTGGGAAGTACAGGGGGGTTTTAGAAGAGGTAGGGGTTGTATGAATCAGATTTTTACAGTTAGGCAGATATGCGAGAAATATTTAGCAAAAGGTAAGGAGGTGTATGTTGCGTTTATGGATCTGGAGAAAGCATATGATAGAGTTGATAGGGAAGCAATGTGGAATGTGATGAGGTTATATGGAGTTGGTGGAAGGTTGTTGCAAGCAGTGAAAAGTTTCTACAAAGGTAGTAAAGCATGTGTTAGAATAGGAAATGAAGTGAGCGATTGGTTTCCGGTGAGAGTGGGGCTGAGACAGGGATGTGTGATGTCGCCGTGGTTGTTTAACTTGTATGTTGATGGAGTGGTGAGAGAGGTGAATGCTCGAGTGCTTGGACGAGGATTAAAACTGGTAGACGAGAATGATCATGAATGGGAGGTAAATCAGTTGTTGTTTGCGGATGATACGGTACTGGTAGCAGACACAGAAGAGAAGCTTGACCGACTAGTGACAGAATTTGGAAGAGTGTGTGAGAGAAGGAAGTTGAGAGTTAATGTGGGTAAGAGTAAGGTTATGAGATGTACGAGAAGGGAAGGTGGTGCAAGGTTGAATGTCATGTTGAATGGAGAGTTACTTGAGGAGGTGGATCAGTTTAAGTACTTGGGGTCTGTTGTTGCAGCAAATGGTGGAGTGGAAGCAGATGTACGTCAGAGAGTGAATGAAGGTTGCAAAGTGTTGGGGGCAGTTAAGGGAGTAGTAAAAAATAGAGGGTTGGGCATGAATGTAAAGAGAGTTCTATATGAGAAGTGATTGTACCAACTGTGATGTATGGATCGGAGTTGTGGGGAATGAAAGTGATGGAGAGACAGAAATTGAATGTGTTTGAGATGAAGTGTCTGAGGAGTATGGCTGGTGTATCTCGAGTAGATAGGGTCAGGAACGAGGTGGTGAGGGTGAGAACGGGTGTAAGAAATGAGTTAGCGGCTAGAGTGGATATGAATGTGTTGAGGTGGTTTGGCCATGTTGAGAGAATGGAGAATGGCTGTCTGCTAAAGAAGGTGATGAATGCAAGAGTTGATGGGAGAAGTACAAGAGGAAGGCCAAGGTTTGGGTGGATGGATGGTGTGAAGAAAGCTCTGGGTGATAGGAGGATAGATGTGAGAGAGGCAAGAGAGCGTGCTAGAAATAGGAATGAATGGCGAGCGATTGTGACGCAGTTCCGGTAGGCCCTGCTGCTTCCTCCGGTGCCTTAGATGACCGCGGAGGTAGCAGCAGTAGGGGACTCAGCAGTATGAAGCTTCATCTGTGGTGGAAATGTGGGAGGTTGGGCTGTGGCACCCTAGCAGTACCAGCTGAACTCGGCTGAGTCCCTGGTTAGGCTGGAGGAACATAGAGAGTAGAGGTCCCCCTTTTTTGTTTTGTTCTTGTTGATGTCGGCTACCCCCCAAAATTGGGGGAAGTGCCTTTGGTATATGTATGTATGTATGTATATATACATATATATATGTATATATATAAATATATATATATATATATATATATATATACATATATATAAATATATATATGTATATATAAAATATATATATATATATATATATATGTATATATACATATATATATACATATATATATATATATATATATATATATTTATATATATGTATATTTATATATATATATATATATATATGTATATATATGTATATATATATATATATATATATTTATATATATATGTATGTATATATATATATATATATATATATTTTATATATATACTCTCCCTCTCTCTCTCTCTCTCTCTCTCTCTCTCTCTCTCTCTCTGATATCCTACATTATATTAAGATTTCTGATTTTGACCCATCATTAAATTTGAACTCCACCATAATTCAAATGCCTTGAGATATGAGAAAAGCCACGAGGAAAAGGAGAGATAATAGAAAACTGAAATAGAGAACTAGATCAATCAATCATACTTTTCATTGGCAAAATTACGAAGAAAACCAGCTGCCAAGAACGTGTTTAAACTTAGCTAAATGCTAAAACATCAGATGAAATTTACTAATTAACTCACTATCTACCATTTCAATTACAAAGGTCTTTAAATTGGATATAAAATTATTATTATTATTATTATTATTATTATTTTTATTATTATTATTATTATTATTATTATTTTTATTATTATTATTATTATTATTATAATTTGATTACTATTATTCCTATTATTATTATGAATATTATTATTATTATTATTATTATTATTATTATTATTATTATTATCATTATTATTATTAGTATTAGTATTATTGTCATTGTTATTATTTTCATGATTATTATCATCATTTTTGTTATTATTATTATTATTATTATTATTATTATTATTATTATTATTATTATTAACATTAATAGTATTAGTATTATTGTCATTGTTATTATATTCATTATTATTATTATTATTAACATTAATAGTATTAGTATTATTGTCATTGTTATTATATTCATTATTATTATTATTATTATTATTATTATTATTATTATTATTATTATTATTATTATTACTCTTAATACTACTATTATTATTATTATTATTATTATTATTATTATTATTATTATTATTATTATTATTATTTTATTATTATTATTATTATTATTTATTATTATTATTATTATTATTATTATTATTATTATTATTATTTATTATTATTATTATTATTATTAACTAAGCTAGAACCCCAGCTGAAAAAGCAGTTTATTCTCACAGCTCCCAAAGAGAAAAATACCCAGTGAGTAATGGAATTTCTTTTTATGTATTCGATATTTTCAAGATTATTACGGCAGTGTTTCAGTGTTTTATTCACTGATGTATTCCGAACTGTATCTTTATCCTAAGTAATTGGTACATGCAAAGATAAAAGTATTCATGATAGTGAGAGAGAGAGAGAGAGAGAGAGAGAGAGGAGAGAGAGAGAGAGAGAGAGAGGGAAGTTTAATATATAGTATACTGCTTTGGGAAAAACACAATATATAGATCAGTTTCCAGAGAAAGATTAAATCGATTACTTATATTGTTCCGAATAATAATGGAAAAAAGAATTTCGTCGAACGTAAAAGGAATATCTCCTTCCCACATAGTCATTATTCAGGCTTGCATAACAAAGTAGTAATTATTCAAATTCATTTTTTTCTTTCCTACTGTTATCTCTACATTAAGGGGTCATTTGCTTGATACTGCCTCTCCAATGCCCTCTATCAAAGGCATCCTCTTTCATTAAACCTTTTCTGTCCATATCATCCTTCACTTTCAAGTATTGCTCTCTAAAACCTGTTTGTATCTTTCATCTTCATCATCATCAGCCGAAGCCAGTCCACCCTAGTACAAAGGATTAGACATGTACGAGTACATCCACTCCCAGCTATTAATGGTCTTTTATTGCCCATCAATACCCGCAATTTTTTTCTTGACTAGTCAGCCCATCCTCTTTTCTTGCTTTCCCAGCTGCTTAGTTTGCAATCTATGGGATCAATTCTGTTATTCCTAATATATATCTATTGTATATCATTCGTAATATATGTCTTTCTCGTGTCCATTTCTTTTTCTTACATGGGTTACAGTATTCTCTTATTTAGTTTGTTCTCGTATCCATGTTACTGTTTTTCTGTCATATGGTTATTTTCGTACAGCTGATTCAGAAGTTTTTTTCCTCTGTTTATTTTCGTTGTTTTTTCATCGTTGTATCTTTACATCTGAACAAATATACCCAAACACTTAGTGTGTGTATATATATATATATATATATATATATATAAGGACAAAAATCTATTACAGAAAAATATCTGTTAATGCTACTTTGGAAAATTATAATGAAATAATTGACCGTGATATAATATCACGTAAGCTTAATTAGAGGGACAGTTAAAACATACAGAGCATTATCCCATCTGAAGCAGTTCCCTGCACTAAAAGCCCAAATTCATTCGATTTTAAAACTTGCGTGTTTGAAATGCGAGAACAGTGTGTCTTTTGTTTTTACATATGAATTGTATATAATTCTGAGTTTCATAATAAGAGGTTCTAGTGATTTTTCCATCACGTACCGGTGTAAAGGTTTCAAGTTACCCCTAGTTTCAAATCACCCCCCCCCCCCCCCGGTAACTTGAAACCGGTTTCAGATTACCCGGGGGGGGGGGGGGGTAGTTTGAAAACCGGTTTCAAGTTACCCCCCTTTGTTTTCAAGTTACCCCCCTCATCAAAATGATAAATAATTCGTGTGACATCGCAAATATGTATCATACATTTATTGCTGGCTTCGCAGCAGTAGGAAAAGTTTTAAGACCAAAAATATTGTATTAGTGAATTATATGACACGTTAAAAGTCACAGACTGTAATTTAAGGTTTTGTGATAAAGGTGAGGTAAAGTTTTATTTTATTTCAGTGTTCGTGTGATTGTCGATATTTTCGTATTTAAGACCTAACGTGTCATAATTAACTAATACACGATATTTGAAGTTACAGACTGTCATTTAAGGTTTAGTGATAACGGTGAGGTAAAACTTCATTTTATATCAGTGTGCGCGTGATTGTCGATATTTTTTTTTTCTCCTTTTTTTTTCTTTTGTTATCTCCAGTAGATTCCATTCATGTGCTTTAGGTGCATGAGCTTCGGGCGGCAATATGCCTGGAGAAATTGACACAAAAAAACATTCAGAATAAATAGTGTTGATTATTTTATTATTTATACAAATGCATATATATATATATATATATATACATACATATATATATATATATATATATATATCTTTTGAACAAGGGCAGCCAACGCGCAGCTTAAGGTGTCAATCACCAAAACTCATTAGTGGCGGTGCCGATTCTCCTTAATCCCGATGCTTTCGCTTCACTAAGACAAGGGAAGGAAAATGACAAATTAGGAGATACGACATACACGTTGCCACTGGGTCAGTTCATTGACACCTTTGGTCAAATCCTATTAAATGCATGAAGATTAGCTTCCTCATTCACTGTCTTTTTACCATGGTAAGTTCTCAGCGTCCTGTTTTTCGTCCAGAAGAAAGAAAAATGGTATACAATGTCTATCAGTTTTTTTTTTTTTTAAATGGGAAAATGATAATGATATTGTTAAATTTGGAATTGACCAAACAATCAAACGTGTCACAGATGCAACCAACATATCAAAAACGACTTTGTTTCAGATTTGCAAGGAAAATTGGGTCAAAGGTATTTAGCATACTGATAACATTATAAAGGAAAACATGAAAATGGTCTGAATTAACTAATTCGTTGAATCTTTTGTGGTAGTACTAACTTCATCTGACGAAGTCATCATAACCACGTTTTCTAACACAACCTTTGTTGTAGAACATTTTTTTCGATTAATTAAATAAATTCTAAAACAATAAAATCACCTATGTAAATATACCATATTAAACATAGTTAATTAAATCCTTTGTAAAGAATCTGATCTTTTAATAATCAATCAGAATTGAGAACTGAATTTATTTGATATCAAAATTAAGATTACTTCTATTAGTATGATGATCGTTTTATAACAATTTTGCTCTTTGTTATATTTAAGGGTTTCGATTTGTCACCACGTGATTGCAAACAAAAAGAGCGA
>NC_090759.1:1809248-1836748 GCF_036898095.1 Palaemon carinicauda | reverse complement strand
CAGAAAATTGACTTCCTGTATTAGCTCCTTTAGAGTGCAATCCTCATAGTTTAGGTTTGAAGCATAGTGTAAGACTTTGACCAATGACCATGTAATGGGCTTTAGAGTGGTAGTCGGCTTTGGTCTAGTGTATGCTTTGGTACCTTAAAAAAGGTTTCGCCTATGAGGTTCATCTCAAGGTGTATAGAAGAGGTCTAGTCAAGGCCGACTTACTCGTGGTTATTGTAGTGGAAGTCAGGCCTCGTTCAAGTAGGTAAAAGAAGAAAGGCAGACAGAAACCTTTAGAATTTCTGGAGGTCACCTTGTTTTCACAAGGGGTGCCCCTTTCTTCCAGGATAATTCACACTGTCTCCTGGTTAGACTTGACTTGTACTCTACAATGAAGTCGGTCATATTCTTCGAGTTCCTGAACTTTTATTCCCTGTTAGGGCGAAAAAATCCTGAAATGCAGGTCGTTGGTTCTTGGGGATGAAATGTAATAGCCGACTTCTGCACCAGATTTGATAAAGCTGGGTACGGCAGAGGAAACAGCTACAGTTTCAATTCTAGAATTAGAGGAAACCATTGTTTTTGCGGCATTTGGGGCCACTACATGAGCTGTTTCTTTGCAGGATACTAGCTTGTCGAGGACTTTTAGCAGATGATTGGTTGGTGGAAGCAGATACATTCGATTCCATCCGTTCCAGTCGAAAGACATGACGTCTATCGCTTCTGCTTAAGGTTCTCGTAAGGGGCTACTAGTTCTTGTTGTCGCTCGTTGCGAAGAGGTCAATCTGCAGTTCCAGGACTTTTATCGAAAATAAGGGAGAATGAGTCTGTGTCTAGGGACCATTCTGTCTCTATCGGCTTTCGCCTGGATAGAGCATCCGCCGTCACATCGTGGAACCCTTGAAGGTGAACTGCTTGATAATGCCATCTACTCCTCGGCTAACATCACATGGATGATGTGAGGTGAACTCTAGCCTTGTCGATTAGACATAATAATATCACCTTGTTGTAGAGAGCCAATGCGATGTGGACTGTTTTGCGAGAGGATAGTCTCCTCAACGTCAGGAGGAATGTCATAGCCTCCAAGATATTGATTTGAAAGTTTTGAACTGGAAAGATCAATTTTTTGCCCTTTCCTTTCATACGGATGGCCTCCCCGTTCTTTCAGGTAGGGCTTCCGTGTGTATCGCCACTGATGTTTGTGGTGGTTACAAGAAAATTGTCTGTGCTAGGCTCTTATTCATTGACCACGGCCTCAATAGCGTGCGCGATTGGGTCGGTGTCAACCTTGTCGATCTCTTTGAGCGTTTGATGCGTATCTTCTCCAGACTCCTGGCGCATCCTTTGGCTGTGCTTCATAGCACCGGGTCTGTAACTATTGCAAACCGGAGAGAGTCCAGTGCTCTTTCCTGTTAGCATTTTGAAATTCTCTTGTGTTGGATTAGTGTCCTGATAGATACCGCTATTTTTCTCCCCTTCTCTAATAGAATGGAGAGGTGTTGTGACTGTAAGTTCCCATGGATTCACAACCATTGAAACTTGTGAGCTGGAGAAAAGCGAGACTTCTAGCGACTGGTCTTGAGCCCCATGTGTTCCAGGAACTGGATCACCTTTCCAGCCGCTTGCAGAAAAGTAGTCTTGGATGCTGTCTGCACCTGCCAATCGTTCAGGTATACTACTACCTGTACTCCTTCGGAGCGCAGGTGCTGGGCAATCGTGTCCATGAGTTTTGTGAATACCTTTGGGGCTATATTTAGTTCTAAGGGCATGGCTGTGAAGACAAATTTTGTCCTCTGTAGCCTGAATCCTAGGTAGGAGAGGAGGCGACTGACTGATAGGTGCCAGTAAGCATCTGCTAGGTATATTGAGACTGTAGACACCCCTATTTGGTAGAAGGGTCCTTATGTGTTGCAATGTAAGCATCCGGAACTTGTTGTTCTCAATGAACTTGTCAGAGTGGAAACAAGTATAGAATGACGCTGGGTTGGTCCGAGTCTTTCTTGGGAACACAAAACAGCCTTCCCCAGATTTTTAATGGACTTCGCTTTTCTCATTACCTTCTTGTTCAAGTGAGGTATATTCTTCCAATAAGGGGTGTTGGAAGAATTTTGGAAAAGTGGGGTGGATTTTTGTTCCATTTCCAACCAAGTCTATTCGTAATTTGGCTGTGGACCAGGGATCGAAGGTCCAACGATCCCGAAAGTGAAAAAATCTGCCATCCTACCTGGAACCTCTCATTGTGTAGAGGTTCCTGAGGACTTGTTTCCGTGACCGGGTCCTCCTCTACCTTTTGGGGGGTTTCTGGAGGATCCTCTTTTTGGGCCCTTACCTTTGTAGGGCCAATAGGTGGTTGAGTGCCCTTCAAAGCCTGGATTAAACACAGGTGACTGGCTACCAGCTGTTGAGGGACCATCTGGAAGGTGGTTTGCGGCTGGGCTACCATTTGAGGCACCGTGGTCATGGTCACGGTCGGAAATTGTGCAGTTCTAATGATGGTTTCCTCTTCGAGGACATGCCCCACTTTTGGAGCAGGTTCCCATTTTCCGTGGTGGCTTTGGTAATGACCTCTTGGACCATTTCCTGTGGGAAAGGGTCTAAGCCCCCAATACATGATGAAATCAGTTTTCTGGGTTCACGTTTCAATGTTGATGCGGCAAACACATGGTCTCTACCGGTATATTTTTGACCTGAGAAAAAACCCACAAATCCATCACATGGGTGGGGCGTTATTAAAGGCCTGCACACATTTCTTAAGCGGTTCTGACGAGACAGGGAGGCGATAAGCTTATTTCCTGTTCCCTTCTCAAGAGATGGTTTGGCAAATTTGGAAGGTTCTCGTTAAACTTCTGACCTGCTATCTCCGGATCCAACTTCGAGATGGAGAAGGTTAGATGTACTTCTTTCCAATTCTCCTCGCAGGTGGGCATAGCTAGAGACCTTTTTCTAGGATTGGGCAGGGTTTACCCTCTTCGACTGCTCTTCTAACACAGTCTAGGGCCTTCCCCGAAAGGAAGGAAGGCTCATAAGGGAGGAGCAATGACGGTTGGATTGCTTCTTGTTCACTGCTGAGACTTTGGAGTTATTATATCCGGCCCCTTTCTGGGTTTTGGTAAGGATGGCTTGGGCCTTGTCATGTTCGAGGACAATGACTTCCTTCGGTATAGCCTCCTCGCTGGATGTATGTTCATTTCGTAGTCTCACGAAGCAATCTGGATACGCTGAAAACTGGGCCAAACATTGAAGCTCTTCAATGGGATTGGGCCCCAATTTCTAGGAGATATAAAGCTTCTTATTCAACCTAGCCATGTGTTCCATCTACCCCCAGGGGCTGGTTCAGAACAGTGAGAGAGGACAGATATTTTAGGGGGCTTAGCGGAGCCCCTGGAAGCGCCAGGACGGTTACTTCCCTGTACCTCTTTTTTCCTCTTTTTGAGATCTTGCTTATTCTCCTCTTGTTCCTTCTGGAACAGTGTCAACATCTGCTGGATCGACTCTAGGAGCGTTTCGCTCCTGCCGAACTGTCTAGTCAGTTGGGGAGTTGGGGTTGGAGAGGTTGACGGCATGAGTTAATATGTCGGCACAGTGAGCTGAGGTACCTCAGTCATCGTCGAAACGGGTCCTTCTTTCTCCATGAGTGGATGAACCACTCCTTATACAGGGCCAGGGCCATCTTGCATTAGGTCCTGTCTGGTGTCAATGGACGCCTCTGACATCCGATCTTGGTGGATGTCCAAGCCTTGCAATGCCTGTTGATATCCGTGTCCACCGTCCGTTGGATAGAGGGAGGCTGGACCTATGTCTGAGGCACAAACGTATTTGATTAAGCCTTAGGGAACAGTAGGCACTTCAAAATTTGTTAAGTATGTAAGGTCCCTGAAAGTTCTCTGGAAGCCGTCGGTCAGCAAGGTCAAGCGATTGGAGTGACCTTTCAGGTACCCGAACCTCAGGGATCCAGATACATTGCGGCAGGGGCATAAGACCTGTGCATCGTATGCCCACAAAAGTTCTTACTCTTGTGGTTGCAGAACACCCCTGTACACTTCGCCATCGGCTCCTCCTGTAAGGGGGAGAAGGGTGAATGAATATTAGGTTGTTTATATTATTGATATAATATATGCTAAAAATACGGGTTCCAGTACCTCAGGGATCCAAATACGATGCAGCGGGGAGCATGAGACCTGCACATCTTGTGGCCATAAAAGGTCCTACATTTGTGGTTGCAGAACAGGGCTGCACACTTCACCTTGCCCTCCTTCTGTAAGGAAGGAAAGAGTGAAATGAGTATGGGATAATTTATCATACTGATAATTATTCACTTATAGTAAATAGTAATCATTACTATTATAATTATAGCTTAGGATAGTAAGCTAATAAGGAAATAGGAAAGACACATATCTGTGTTTCCTGTCCAGGCAATTTCTGTGACCTCACTCAATATTATTATTTTAAAATTTCCTTATTAAGGAAATATAGGGTGGAATAGCTCTCGTACGAAGAGCTGGTATCAGTGTATACTAGCACTAACTCTCTCACAAGTGAATATCAATACTGTAGGGTAAAGATTTTAATATTCTGATGATCTAGGATACATTAGAATGTTGAAGGATTACTTCACTTCAACATTTGCTTAGTGTGAAAGGACACACAGAATATGTTGGAAAATCATACTACTGTATATTATATACTGTAGTTTTCTAACTGCTGTATATCTATAATGCAAGAATACTGGCTACTGTATTGTCTTATACTGTAGTTCTGCCGGCATACCTGGCGGCACTAACTGACAAAGAAAGAGAAAGAATGGATAGAAGGGCTACCGTATTATTATAGTTTAGTAAAATAATAAGGTTGTAGGGACTACTGTCTCTACTGCATTCCTTCCAGAATGAGTATTCAAATGGAAGGGGAAAGGATGTATTCATTCTAGCTTCCATCAAGTCACAATATCTGTTGCCGGCTGCACAACCAGTTACAGGGTTTATGGATGGCAGTCCAAGAGAGGACTGAAGAATACTCAAAGTTGTGATGGGTCTCCCACCGCCAGCCGTCATGGCCGGCACAACCTTTCCCGAAGATTTGCTTCCATTAGGTGAAAGGTCAAAGCGGCAATCTAGCCGCCTTTGTAGGAGCCCGGCTGGCATCGTAATCATCCCTGCAAGCAGGGAGATTGTAGAATACCGGCCACAGATGTTGTGACGACCAGGCCATCACTAAAGGACAGAAGAGGAAGGGAAAGGGTCTTATATTTTTGCATAGAAAGAAGGCCTCCCACTCTCAACAGCAAAACAAGGAAACATAGTTTCCTATGCTGGCGCCGTCTTGGGCGGGAGAAGAATAACGATTCCTTAGCCTAAGACATTGATGGATATAAGACATGTCTTCTAGACCACAAGGGAGAAGGTGGCGGCAACTGTACTACCACTTTCGGTTGTGTACTAGGGAAGCCAGGCTTCCTATGCAGGCAACTGTGAAACCGGCAGGGGAATGACTAATCCCCCATCGGTAAAATTGCCGACAATAAGACTGAATACTCTGAGCTATTGTCGTAATTCAAAGCCGGGATACTCACCGGCAAAGAGGATAGACAGAGGTACTATCTCAGTCAAGCCAGAGTACACTAATCTAAGCCAAGACCAAAGATAGGGTTGCCGCCAAATGGCGGCACTCAGAGGGAAGGGTTTATCCTTAAATCTCTAAAAGAGACGAGTATCGAATTATGTTAGTAATTCTAGGAGATGTGCTATCTCCGATTGAATTAATACAACGATACAAGAGGATAAACGGGGATAACGTTACTAAAGTATACTTAAACGCATTAGGCTCGTCTAACTCGAGTCGGGATCTGCTACACTACGTCACCGAGCCCTATCGTATACTATCGAAACGCTAAACAGAAGAGGAAATATTACATATGTAATCTTATCTTCACTAGTATAAATAGCCTAAATAGCCATAATTCATTAAAGATAAATACCGGGAACGTCGTACTACTTACTAAAAAAAGCATTTATGGTGTACGACAGCGGTCCAAAATGGCTGCTTCCGGTAATGGGTCTGCTCCACTAAACACATCTAAATTATGCTAATTTAACTGTGAGAAGGGTTCCAAATATTATACACAGGAAAGATTAAATACTCAACTTTCCGGAGGATGAAGATGCTGGAGATTGCTTAGTCACAATCCTTGAAATAGTAACAAAACCGAGAGCAGTTGGGAGATACACCGTGCTTAATTCCCAACTACAAAAAAAATAGTTCGCCAGGGTGGTACGGGGAGGGGATGCACCGGGTAACCTTGTTAACTGCTCCCCTTCAATCTCGCTACTCTTCCTCTTCAAAGCAAAAACTCTATTTAGGGTGAAGATTGCCATGTGCCTTATCAGGATATACGTCCCCTGATATTATGCGATATCCTTAAAAGTTGTATTAAGGATACTCGCGCCAGGAATTCTGGATACCTGTGGTTAATTCTCTGGGAGCATCACTGTAGCCAAATATCCCTTAGAAAGCTGCCTAAAGAAAAATTCCATCAGGACGACATGGATGAGCCCAAATATATATATATATATATATATATATATCTATACATATATATAATATATGTGAATATATATATATATATATATATATATACATACACAGTAAATAAATATATATAGAAATAAATATTTATATATATATATATATATATATTTAAACTGTGTATATATATATATATATATATACATATATATATATATATTTATGTATATATATATATATATATATTTAAACTGTGTATATATATATATATATATATACATATATATATATATATATATGCTGTATATATATATATATATATATATAAATTTATACTGTATATATATATATATATATATTTATATATATATATATATATATATATAAATATATATATATATATATATATATACCTAGTCACTCCCCACAAATTTCGGGGTAGCCAACATCAAACAAATGAACAAAGGGGACCTTTCCTATCTCCGCTGCTCTCATCCTGACGATGGATTCAGCCGATATTGCTAGGGGGCCACAGCCCACCTATTAAAGTAAATTTTCTATTAGTGTAAAGTAAATTTTCTGAGTTATTTACGTCAACCTTGTTCTAGTTTTAAGTGATTTCCACTATAGCTTAAAGTAGTTTTAAAGTGGTGTGTTGTTGATGGTTTCTCGCCTACTCCCTGCTCAATTACTTTGTTTTAAACTATTGTGTTAATGGATGTATTTTGTTTGCCCGAGTGATGACTAAAGAGTGTTGATGTCGGAGGTGGGCGCTCGGACAGAAGACAGTTCGGGCTTGAGCACTCTCCCATCCACAAACATGAACCTGCATTGACCATTGAAAATTTTCCTGACGACCCCTTATCTATTGAATTTGGACCACGGCTCTGGAAAGTGATTGACGGATTCTCGTCTTGGTTTATCGTCTGCAGGTGCTCTTGTCACCTGCGACTCGAGTGTTGCCTTGCTTTTGGACAGTGTATTCCAGAGACTGGCAGGTGCTACTGTCACTTGCGACTGCAGTCTGCTCCGCTGTTTCCTGACGTGAGGGAGATCCTAGGGAGCTGGTTGAGTCTCTGGCTACCTAGTCCCAGCTACCTATTGCAGCGGCAGTGATGTTGGGAGCTTGCTAGCTCGTGAGGTGGCTCGTAGGGAGGCCGTTGCAAGGTAAGGCAGATTATCTCTGTTTGTTTGTTAGCGGATTATTGGACCTGGCATACTGTGCCTGCCCTACTTATTGGAAGGAAGAGAGGATGACGTCTTAAGTTGTGCCTCTCCCCTCTTTTATTCTTACTAAGAAGTGAGGAGCCTTGTATTTATTTTTATATTTAGGTTAGTGTATTCATGTGTATATCTTGTTTCATATTTCTTGTGTAGTGGTAACCATAGGTACGGTTATCCCGGTGAAAATAGTTAAAGGCAGGTTTGCTGTGTTGTTTTATAATAGGGAAATTAATTATAATTATTTTCATGTGCTTAGTAGCTAAGACTTCTTTTAGTCTACTAATTAATTCAAGGTTAATGTCTGGTCTGGCCAGCTAAAGTTTAAGGATCCTATTAGGTTAATTATATATTTTTACTCTATCTTTGTTTGAGCCTTAGCTCATTAATTATAGGGAATCCAGAGTGATTCAGGTTTTTGTGTATTGGTTATTTTTGATTGTCTGGTTGTGGTATTTGCAATGTCAGACAAGGTTGACTTGTATATGTTTTAGATTTAAGTATTAAATATTGTAAAGTTATTGAGTGTTTTGTTTCCTCTGACCTTTAGCCCTGAGTTACATTTTAATGACAACAATCATTGAAAGAACTTTAGTTACACCTCCAAGAGGTCGTAACAAATTGGCAACTGTGACAGGATTGTTCTCAGGTGTGCTCAGTGTTTTGGTCAGTTGAACGGCACTTAGTTTATTTTTCAATATATTTGTAGTAATTATATTATATTACCTTTCTCCCCTAATATATTTATTACTCTGGAGGATTTTGTATTTGATCCGGCCAAATTTTTAGGTTCGGTCGACTGTATTAAGCATTTGCCGGTGTTAATTAGAAAACATTTAGTAGTATGTGCGCAATGGTTAGATCTTCCGCTGAAGTCTGCGGTCTCTAAGAAAGAAGTCCTTTTGGCCATTCGTGATAGGATTTCTTATGATTTAGCGGAGGCCGAAAATTTTATTGAAAGAAGTAGAGATGATAGTGAAGGGGAAGGTAGTATTTTTGAGGCCTATTTAGAGGATGAACCTGTTAGCCTGAAAGCGGGGCTAACGTTATTTGATGATCCTCCCGGCACAGGTATTATTTTTGAAGGTCCCTCCGATATACACAAAGGTAGTGGTTCCACCAAAACCATTTATCCTAGGCCTGAGGAACCTCTAGTGTCGGTTCCTGTGTTGGGAGAATCCAAGGAGGAAGTAGAATTTAAATTAATTAGCAAACACATTTAGTTAAAGAAATTAGAATTTGAGGAGAACGAGAGGGCAAGGCGTCACGAGTTAGAAATGGCTAATATTAATTTGCAGATAGCTAGGTTGCAGGGGACCAATATGATCAGTTCCCCTAAGGGAAATTATAATGACAAGTTTAATTTGGGTGCCGCCCGGAAGTTGGTGCCAGTGTTCAACGAAAGAGCCTCCCTGAGTTCTTCAAGGCATTTGAGCGAGTTGCTACCCGATTGTCTTGGCCCTCGGAAATGTGGACTGTATTGATCCAACGCAGGTTGGTGGGCAAGGCAATCCGGGTCTATAATGCCTTGGAGGAAGGAATTGCTAGGGACTACCAGAAAGTTAAAGCACTGGTCCTTAAGGCATATGATTTGGTACCTAAGGCCTACCGTTTAAAATTCAGAAATGACAACAAACACCCTTCCCAGTCATTTGTAGAATTTGTGCGGGTTTAGGAGAACCAGTTCGACGACTGGATAAAGAGTCGTCAGGTAGTGCCGTTTGCGTCGTTGAGGGAAATGTTGCTCCTTGAAGAGTTCAAGAAGGCTTGTAGCAAGGAGTTACGAGTTCATCTTGAGGAGGTTAAGGTAGTGAAAGTGAGTAACGCCGCCCAATTGGCCGATGAATATGTGTTGACTCATCGTTCGGGGGCCAGTAGCTTTAGTTATCCGGGTAGAACTGATCCATCTTCTCGGGTATTTAATAATGTAAATAGAGTAGAACCTTCCTCGCCTATGTCTAAAAATAATGCCAATTCTTTTTCAGGTGGTAATAAAGGGGGCATATCTGGAGGGCCTCCTCCTCAAAGTGGTTTTGGTAATAGGGGTATGCCCACGTCCAATACCCCTAATAGGTACAATAACCCGGGTTCTGGACATCAAAGAACTTGCTTCTGGTGTAACAAACCAGGACACTTCCAGAACCAGTGCCATGCCCGTAGGAGGTACCTAGAAAGAAATGGGCAGAATCCCGTATCATTGATTTCCACCAGTTCTGATGTTTGCGATAAGGGTGAAAAACCGCCCATAATCAATAGTAGCATAGACAATAGTAATAATCCCTCCGCTAGTCCTAAGAATGCATGACTGAATTTTGACAAATATGTATGGCCGGGTAAGATAATCCTTGAATCAGGCCCCATCAATGTGAAGTTTTTAAAAGACAGTGGCTCAGCTCGGTCTCTGGTGTTAGGTACCTCTTTACCTGCGTTGAAAGCGTATTCAGGTAATTCTGTTGTTCTGGGAGGGTTCCCGAACACCGTAGTCTCTGCTCCACTGGTGGAGGTTAGGTTATCTTTCCCTGGATATGATAGGGTTACCGAGTTGGCCGTAGTGGATAATCTCCCTATCCTTGGTATTGACAGCTTTTTGGGAAATGACATGCTTAACAAGGAAGGCCGTGAATTATTTCCCATTTTGTCCATCGAGGCTTATCCTGTTTCTGTAACGACCCGTGCCGTGGCCAGAGCCGCTGAATTAGATAAGGATGATGCTTTGTTACTGAGTAGTTTAGAGGTAGATGTAGAAAGACCCGGGTCAGTAGATGAAATGAATAATCCTATTGTTATTAATGCTTTGAAACCCGACAGGGACCATTCAGCTTTCATTAAGGCTCAGAAAGCTGAATTTAATTTTGAGTTAGGGGATATTAATGACCTAACTAGTCCTCGGTTTGGGTTGATCAATAATATATTGTATCGATTTAGTAGACCTGCATCTGATGATCCGAGTAAAACTCCTCGGATCGAACAAATGGTTGTCCCTTCTCAGTTTCAGGAATCAGTAGTTAGTCTCGCTCACGATAATTTCCTTTCAGGTCATTTTGGCGTATGGAAAACTTTCCATAAATTGGCCCAATATTGTTGGTGGCCTGGGATGAAATTATCAGTAAAACGTTTTGTGAAGGAGTGTGAAGTTTGTCATGTAATAGGAAAACCCAGCCAGATTATTCCGAAGGCCCCCTTAAATCCCATTCCTGCTATAGGAGAGCCTTATTCGGAATTGGTAGTAGATGTGGTAGGTCCTTTACCTAAGACAAAAACGGGTTTTGTGTATATTTTAACGATTATGGATAGAGCCTCTAGATTTCCCGAAGCTTACCCGCTAAGGAAAATCACCTCTAAAGTAGTTTTTGAAAACTAATTGAATTTTTTTTCCAGGTACGGTCTACCACGGGTTATACAGACCGATTGTGGAACTAATTTCACAAGTAAAATGTTTAGGGGTAAATGTGCTGAACTGGCCATTCGGCACATTACGAGTGTTCCATACCATCCAGAGAGTCAGGGTGTGGTGGAGAGGTTCAACCAAACGTTCAAGTCTATATTGAAGAAAAATTGTTATGCCCATGGCAGTAAATGGGACAAGGAACTTCCGCTAGCCCTGTTTGCAATTAGGAATCATCCCAATGCCTCCACCGGTGTAGCCCCCTTCGACCTAATTTTTGGTCAAAAAGGCCGTGGTCCTTTGGACATTTTTTGTGAAGCATTTGGTGCCAATCGAAGGGGGGAAATGAAGATAGGAGAATTTGTAGATGATTTAAGGTAACGCATGTTTAGCGCCTGGAAATTTGCAAGGGATAATTTAGGTACTGCGCAAAATAGAATGAAGGTTGTTTATGACAGAAATTCTAAAGCCCGTTCATTTGAACCTGGGGAAATGGTCATGGTTTTGAGTATGGACCCTGACAATTTTCTTGAACCTAGATATAAGGGTCCGTGTAAAGTTTTGAGGATGTTGTCTGAGGTAAACTATGAGATTGAAGCTCCTGGTTCAAGCAGAAAGTGTAGGATTTTCCACATAAACAGGTTGAAAGCCTATCATGGTAAGACCGATGTTCCCTCAAAAGTTGTACCCGAGCCAGTAGCTGTAGCTGTAGAAATGCCTCCTCAGGATTCGGAGGATTTATTGAATCAGGTTTCCTCCGATGCACTGTTTAGTAATGTACAGAATTTAGGAATGGTAGAGGAAGGTTTGAAGCATGTAGATCCTCATCAAAGAAAGGATATGTCCAATTTAATATATTCTTTTTCAGATTTATTCGGAGACTCTCCTGGTAGAACTAGTTTTCTTTGTCATGACGTAGATGTAGTTAGTGCTTCCCCTGTTAAACAAAGTCCTTACCGGTTAAATCCGGTAAAGAGGGATTTAGTTGAGAAGGAAATTAGATATATGTTAGAACATGACCTCATTCAGCCCACTGTTAGTCCTTGGAGTTCCTCTGTTGTTCTTGTGGGCAAAGCTGCCGGGAAGTTCCGCATGTGTGTGGACTATCGTAAGATTAATGCCCACACCAAAAATGACTCCTTCCCCTTGCCGCGTATTTATGACTGTCTCGACCAGATAGGTTCTGCCAAATTTATTACCAAACTAGATTTATTGAAGGGTTATTGGCAGGTTCCGTTATCTAATCAAGCTCGTGAAATTTCAGCATTTGTAACTCCATTTGGGCTGTATGAATGTAAGGTTATGCCCTTTGGTATGAAGAATGCTGCATGTACTTTTCAGCGGCTTATGAATAGGGTCATTTGTGGTTTGAAGGGAACCGAAATTTACATTGATGATTTGATAGTATACAGTAATGACGGGAGTACGCATATGGTGCGGTTGCGTAAGGTGTTTGAGGCCCTTAGGTCGGCTGGGTTGGTTATTAATTTAGCCAAGTGTGAATTTGGAAAGGCCAAGGTTTGTTATTTGGGTCACGAGGTTGGGTTAGGTCAAGTAGCCCCGAAGCAAGCTAACCTCGAGGCTATTATTAATTTGAAAAGGCCATGTAATGTTAGAGAGGTGAGAAGAGTTCTGGGAATGACAGGGTATTATCGCCGCTTTGTGCGGAATTTCTCAGACCTTGCTCAACCTCTGACTAATTTATTAGAGAAAGGAAGAAAATATTATTGGACTGATCAGTGCAAGGAAGCTGTTAATAAGTTTAAATAGATTTTATTGTCTAAACCTATTTTGACTTCCCCCGATTTTCAGAAACCATTTGTAATAGCGGTAGATGCCAGTGATGTAGGATTAGGTGGTGTCCTTTTTCAAAGGGATAATGAAGGAGAGGTACACCCCATATCTTATTTTAGCCGAAAATTATTGTCGGCTGAAAGACGGTATTCAACCATTGAAAAGGAAGCTTTAGCCCTGGTCTGCACCCTATTACATTTTAAGCCTTAAGTTACTAATTTTTCTTTTCCTGTAGAGATTTGGACTGATCATAATTCTCTGGTGATTATAGAGCAGGTGAAAGGGGCCAACCAGAGGATTTTGCGTTGGGCTTTGTTACTGCAGGAAATTAGATTAGTAATTAAGCATATTAAGGGTTCTGAAAATAAAATTCCTGACGCCTCACGGAGTGGATAGGCCAGCCTTGCCTCCCTCGTACGCTGCCCTGCTCGTTTCTCCAGTGTGTTAGGGTAAACACCCCTTCTAGTATATTTTAAATTGATGTGTGTTTAGGTAAATATCCTTCCTTGGTTAGCGGGATTTTTGTAGGTTCTGTCCTAATTTTACTTTGGTTGGTGAAATTTTGATAAAGATATCTCGTGAACTTGTTGGTGTTGGTTAAGATTAAGTGATTTATCTTATATGTTGTCTGGGTTGTTTAATCCTAGTTTTACTTTTCATGTTAATGACCTTTGCATTATTGTTTTTGTACCTGTTTTTCAGGTTGTGTATTTTTGGTAATTTAAGAATTTTTTTTTTTTTTTTAATTTCAGGGAGGAAAGTATTAATGTAAATTTTCTATTAGAGTTAAGTAAATTTTCTGAGTTATTTACGTCAACCTTGTTCTAGTTTTAAGTGATTTCCACTATAGCTTAAAGTAGTTTTAAAGTGGTGTGTTGTTGATGGTTTCTCGCCTACTCCCCGCTCAATTACCTTGTTTTAAACTATTGTGTTAACACTAGAACGGCCACTGACGGTTAACCCCCTAGACCGACCAAGCGGTCAAAATGACCGCACATGAATTTCCATTGCAGTTATATATATATATATATATATATATATATATATATATATATATATATATATATATATATATATATATATATATATATATATATATATATATATATATATATATATATATGTGTGTGTGTGTGTGTGTGTGTGCTTATATATTTCACTACAATCCTTAAAATGTATGATTTACTGATGAAATTTTACACAAATCTGTCCCAAACTTCTGAAATCATAGCAAATGTCAGTTTCCATTCGAATGGATCGTGATGATCGAATGTTAAATTGTTTCTTAGAAAAAGGAAGGCCCCATTTTACTGACCAAAGGTTTTCAACAGATTTCTTTCTGCAAGAACTCCTCTGGCATAAATAATGCCTATAGTAGCATAAATCTATTCAAATGATATGTTCCAATTCTCATCATTCAATTTCATTCTCGCTTCAGTTTCTGTACACTTTGTATGTGTTTGATAATGAAGTCATCTATCAATAATCTGAAAGCGTTCAGAACTTGTCCAGGAAAAACTGGATGTTTGGCAAGGGATGTTGGTCCCGGTATTTCTCGAATTATGTTTTGGGTGGTAATTCTCCCTGTATTGACAAGATCCTGTTCAATAACTTCCCACCATGTTCCATCCTCGCCAGTCAGAATAGTAGTAGAAGTTGTTTGCACATCCACATAATATTCTCTGTTTGAAAGAGCAACAGTGCTTTACAACTGTTCGTTTTCAATATCACTGTCGACATGATAATCATCAGATTCAGATGAACTTTCTTGATTGGGGATATATTCGTTTTCTTCATCGTCATATATTCGATCTCTTTCAGACTCAGATTCAGATAGTGTCGACAAATATCACACAATTTCATCATTCGACAGAGAGCGTTTGCATGACTTGTTCACCATTTAGTACTTCAGGGGAAACTGACTAAAACGATAACACGCCGCCAGACTTACAGGCACTGGGAATACACGCTGAAAAACGTTTTGACTGGCGCGCCACCATAATTACCATTGTATTGCTGGCTAGCGGTCAAAATAACCGTTCGGTCGTTCTAGGTATTACCTAATATATCCCAAAGGATTATAGCATATTTTGATTTGCACTTATTATCAATGTATACCATGAAAAGTTAGGAAAAGTCAATGAGTATCAAGTTTGTTGGGGAAAGATTATAATAGCTCTATGCATCGGAAAATCAAAATGCTGTCAAAATGACCGCTTGGTCGTTCTAGTGTTAATGATAGTATTCTGTTTGCCCGAGTGATGACGAAAAAGTGTTGATGTCGGAGGTGGGTGCTCGGACAGAAGACAGTTCGGGCTTGAGCACTCTCCCATCCACAAACATTAAGCTGCATTGACCATTGAAAATTTTCTCGACGACCGCTTATCTATTGAATTTGGACCACGGCTCTGGAAAGTGATTGACGAATTCTCGTCTTGGTTTATCATCTGCAGGTTCTCTTGTCACCTGCGACTCGAGTGTTGCCTTGCTTTTGGACAGTGTATTCCAGAGACTGGCAGGTGCTACTGTCACTTGCGACTGGAGTCTGCCCTGCCGTTTCCTGACGTGAGGGAGATCCCAGGGAGTTGGTCGAGTCTCTGGCTACCTGGTCCCAGCTACCTATTGCAGCGGCAGTGATGTTGGGAGCTTTCTAGCTCGTGAGGTAGCCTGTAGGGAGGCCGTTGCCAAGTAAGGCAGATTATCTCTGTTTGTTTGTTAGCGGATTATTGGACCTGGCATACTGTGCCTGCCCTTCTTATTGGAAGGAAGAGAGGATGACGTCTTAAGTTGTGCCTCTCCCCTCATTTATTCTTACTAAGTGAGGAGCCTTGTATTTATTTTTGTATTTAGGTTAGTGTATTCATGTGTATATCTTCTTTCATATTTCTTGTGTCGTGGTAACCATAGGTACGGTTATCCCGGTGAAAATAGTTAAAGGCAGGTTTGCTGTGTTGTTTTATAATAGGGATATTAATTATAATTATTTTCATGTGCTTAGTAGCTAAGACTTCTTACAGTCTACTAATTAATTTAAGGTTAATGTCTGGTCTGGCCAGCTAAAGTTTAAGGATCCTATTAGGTTAATTATTTATTTTTACTCTATCTTTGTTTGAGCCTTAGCTCATTAATCATAGGGAATCCAGAGTGATTCAGGTTTATGTTTATTGGTTATTTTTGATTGTCTGGTTGTGGTATTTGCAATGTCAGACAAGGTTGACTTGTATATTTGTTAGATTTAAGTATTAAATATTGTAAAGTTTATTGAGTGTTTTGTTTCCTCTGACCTTTAGCCCTGAGTTACACTTTTACTGACAACAATCATTGAAAGAACTTTAATTACACCTCCCAGGGGTCGTAACACCACCTTACCCTGTTAACGATCACAGATGCCGTTTCATACGCTGAATCCCTTACTGCTGTTACCACCGTGGTCACCAAGGTGACTGGAGGAAGCAGCAGGGCCTAGTTCTTGCACGCTCTCTTGCCTCTCTCACATCTATCTTCCTATTACACAGAGCTTTCTTCACCCTATCCATCCACCCAAACCTGTCCTTCCTCGTGTACTTCTTCCATCAACTCTTGCATTCATCACCTTGTTTAGCAGACAACCTCTTTCCATTCTCTCAACATGCTCAAACCACCTCAACACATTCATATCCACTAAACCATTTCTTACACCGGTTCTCCCCCTCACTACTTCGTTCCTAACTGTATCTAATCGAGATACAACAGCATTTTCCTTTGACACCTCATCTCAAGCATAATCAATTTCTGTCTCTCCGCCACTTTCATTGCCTACAACTCTGATCCATACATTACAGTTTGTACAATCACTTTCTCATTCAAAACTTCCTTTACATTCATGCCTAAGCCTGTATTCTTTACCACTCCCTCCACTGTCCCCAGTAATTTTCATCTTTCATTCACTCTCTGATATACATCTGCTTCCACTCCACCATTTTCTGCAACAACAGACCCCAAATACTTTAACTGATGTACTTCCTCAAGTAACTCTTCTTTCAACATGACATTCAACCTTGCACAACCCTCACTTCTAGTGGATCTCATAGTCATACTCTTACTAACATTACCTCTCAACTTCTTTTTCTCACATACCATTCAAAACTCTGTCATCTAATCAACCATGTTTCTCTTCTGAGTCTGTAAACAGTACAGTATCATCCGCAAACAACAACGGATTTACCTCCCATTTATGATCACTCTCGTCTATCAGTTTCAATCCTCGACCAAGCAATCGAGCATTCACCTCTCTCACCACTCCATGAACAAACAACTTGAAAAACCATGGCAGCATCCTACATCCCTGTCTCAGACCAACTTTAATTGGAAACCACTGTCTCAACACCGCTCTCACTATATATATATATATATATATATATATATATATATATATATATGTGTGTGTGTATATATATATATATATATATATATATATATATATATATATATATATATATATATATATATATACACTCACATCTATATAGGTACATATATATATATATATATATATATATATATATATATATATATATATATATATATATATATGTGTGTGTGTGTGTGTGTGTGTGTGTGTGTGTGTCTGTGTGTGCGTGCAATTATGTTTATGCGTGTGTGTGTGTGTAAGTTAAGACATATGAAACGTGATGAGCATGAAATTGTATTACAGCCACGAAAAGGGAAAATGAAAACCATATTTGAGTTAGTACATACTTAAAGAAACGCATATACAGATAGATACACACATGCACACAAATACATGTATATATATTATATATAAAACATACACACACACACACATATATATATATATATATATATATATATATATATATATATATATATATATGTATTGATACATGAAAGGTGTATTTCCCCATTTAGTGCAAACACTTAGACATACCTACACACGCACGCGCATACACACACACACACACACACACACATATATGTATATATATATATATATATATATATATATATATATACATATATGTGTGTGTGTGTGTATGTATATATATATATATATATATATATATATATATATATATATATATATATATATATATGTATATACACACACACACATATATATATATATATATATATATATATATATATATACTGTATATATATTTATATGTATGTGTGTGTGGTTTTGAAGCTTCTGTTGCAGAATTTACTTTAATGAAGATTCACGTTATTTCGCTATTTTAGAATACAATAAAGTTTATGTTTATGCTCCAGTGCAATAGATAAATTTCATATGCATCAAGAGTAGGGTGCAGGTAAAAGGCCCATCCATTTGGTTCCTTTACTGATTCAGCTTTATCGTTAAGAATAACATTTAGAGAGTTAAATGAATATACAAAATTGAGAACAAATTATTTCTCATGAAGAATGGAGAGCTTGGAACATAGACTGGTACATCACAATTCACAATGGGTTGTGAAATTTATGAGCCCCTTGATTAGGCAGGAAGGAAATCGTTCTTTAACAGGTGGCCTTCCATGGAAACACCTTCTGGATTAAGTCCTCCTACATCTTCTCGGGCAGGAGTTGAAGGTCTTCTTCCACCTCTTGGGTAGAAATGCAGAATGGGATGCTTCCACTTTTCTCCTTCTACTGTGTGACCAAAGTGTAACAGTCCTTGAAGCAATAAGAGCCAGTCATATCAGCACTTAGTGTGGAGCCTCGCCCCAATATAGAAGAGATGAGAAGATCTGGTAGAGGTCCCTTTGGACCTTTTACTGTGCGGGTCGGTAAGGGAAGAGGGGTCCTGTTTCTTGCAAGATCCTATAGAGGCCAATCTAAGGTGTGGCAAGCTTTCATCACGTCATTGATGATTTCCTTTAATTTTTTGGTCCCCTGCAGCTAGTGCAGTGGTTCTTAACGTTGTTGTAGGTACTCAGTCCCGCAAGTGTCATATGTACACTCATCAAAACGTTTTAGCTGGAAATATATATGTATATGTAATATAGGTAAGTGAAATAAAATGGGAAAGAAAGTTACACCTCAATATATAAGCATATATTTCAAAATCAAAGCATAGGTATATATTGTGTTAGTGCACAATATGAATCATGCATTATATGCACACAGAACCGCTGTGTTCAGAGAACAAAATCAACAAAATATGAATTTAACACAAAAAAAAAAAAATAAATATAAAAACACAATGAATGCTTTTTGGAAATCAATGGGAATTTTGTTGTGGCCTTTTAGAAGCAATTTTAGAAATCCGCTGCTTAACTTTGGCAAGTGCCACTCTCATATAATATTTACAACAGTCTCTTTTTTTCTTCGTTTTTATGTCTAACATCTTTTGAAAAGGATTGCTCGCAAAGCATTGTTGTAGCAAACGTTACAAGTATCTCGAGGGCTTTCTTAGCAATAAGAGGGCACGCTACAATTTGATGATACCAAAACGTTGAATGTTGTTGTTTTGAAGAATTGCAGTTGAACCTGGCTCTGCTGCAGTTTAATATTCTCATCAAAGTATTCAATATTGACCTGTGCTGTCGCACAGTAAATATGAACGGTTGTCTCACCCATGTTGGATATGATTCTTAGATGGGTCAGTATACGTCGAAAAACTTTGTGAGCTCATCTAAGTGCATGGCAATTGCTTGCTTCACGTCCATGGGTACAGAAATGTCTCCGATACCGGAAATGTCTTTGACCTTACTTATACAGTCATCCAGAAGGGGAAAGTCTCCAAAGTTATCATTCTCTCTTCGTCGTATCCATAGCGGTAACTTTTTTTGAAAAATCATCAGGTTTTCTTTGGGTTTGGGTTTGATTGAGGTGATTGAGAGCACCGAAGATATCAGCTATGTATGCCAAAAGGAGAATGAACTCAAAATTTGTGAAGTAATCTGCATGACAATGTTGGTGCTCTTGCAAAACATGGCTATTTCCACACGCATGGGATAACCACCAAACATTAGAATGGTACATAAGTACCCCGAATTCAAAGACTATAACATTAAAACATTTTTTGAAGCTGCAGTGCTCTAGAGCACTATTTCGCAGATAGTTCATATATTCTATTACAATTATTAATATTTCTGCCTGTTTTGGAGTCGAAGTTTTTGAAGCTAATACATGTGTGTACAGAACACAGTGCGTAACAATTATGTGTGATATATCGGCTTTCACCAGCGTACCGAAACCAGAGTTTAGTCCCAGCATAGCTGGATCTCCTTCTGAACAAACTGAAGAAACCATATCCCACGAAAGATCTTTGTCTCTGAAGAAATCATCCACAAGTTTCTTTATGTCAACTGCATTAGTTATTGTTGTTAGAGGTTTACAAAATAAAGGCTTTCTTTATCATGTCGTCTTTCACTTGACGCACAAATACAGCAAGCTGACTTAGACTGGAGACATCAGTGATCTTGTCGAGTTGGATGGTGAATTTTGCTGGACTAGAAATTAAATCTGTCACAGCTCATGTCATCTATTCTGCTGCTGTTGGGGTCATTTGGAAGAGGAATTTGGGATAACTTCTTTTCAACAGCTTTTCCAACCATGATATTCGCCATCATCAAAGCAGCTGGTTTCACAAGTGTTTCATGAATGGTGTATGGTTTGTCCTGCTTTGCAACAAGGAACTCAATTTTGTATGATGCTGTTAAGATCGGTTTTTCGATGGGTACAAAGCTGAGAACTGGAGACTACGCTTTTCATCGAATGTGACTCTCTTTACCCTGAAGTCAGCAAGTGTTGTGTTCTTATATGTAAAATCTTTATGCAACTTTAGGTAATGATCCCTGAGTTTTACCAGTGCTAGACTAGAATTTCTCAACTTGGCATTGCAAATAATGCACTGAGGACGCTAACTCACATCCTGTTCTGTTATACGTGTAAAATCCTACTGTTTATATTCGTCCGACCACCTCCTTTTTTGCTCGACATAGTTTGAATGAAAGTGCTGTACTATCAAAAAGGAAATTGCAAATGAAGTATGCTTATGCTAAGTTATAAATTTGCATCATAAGTATTCAAATACTTATGACTATTTTCTATTTAAATTTTTACTTTGAATATTCTCACGACTGCAGGAAGGAACTCCAATCTTCAAATTTGTTAATTTCATTGAAATGTTTGTTACTCGAAAATTTCCTTCCTGTGGCTGTTAAGGGCTGTTGGGCCGTTTCTAACAAACCTTATATAGTCGAAGAACGACAGAGCAGGGCAGACTCAGAACCTGACTATTATAGAGTCAACACCACAAGATATCTACAGTTTCAAAACTGAGAAGAATACATTTGTGATTTTACTTCAAGAATTTATAGCATGCATTGCTAAATTATGTTATCCGAATCCCAGGCATTTCTCGTCGTATGGAATTTAAGACCTACTTCTGCCTCGGCCATCTCCATAGTCTTCCTGTCTGGATTGATCCGGTGAGTACCACGCATATAATAGGGTAATATGTTAAAGGTAACTGTGTTTAATCTCGAAGGCCTTTGTGTTGCCTCTTATAAATAATCCTTCCTTCCTGCCACAATTTTATAATTTATATTAAATCTTCCAAGTTTAAGTGTTTGAAAGTATTTTTTCTGGTCTTTATTTCAGTTATGGCCGTTGCTCTTTCTTGTGGCAAACATTATGATTATTTAAGTATTGGTAAGGACTTTATTGGGTAATAATTCCGTTACTTGGTTATAAATGTGACATAGATTCATATTTTATCATTTCGCTATTTGAAGGGCAAAACACATATTTCAGGATATGTTTATCCAGATCGGATATATGTTTATACGTGGTCTGGTGGTTTTAAATTCCTTCAATTAGCCCCAGTTTACTCACAGCTGTTACTAATATTATTCCATATTTTTCTTAAATTGAATAAATTGCATTTATATCTTATATTGGTATATTCTCTTTTGGAATAAATTCAATACCTTCTGTTGTAATTGATTATTATATTATCATATTATAACTAATGATTTTTCATATACCAGTTTACTCACAGCAGGCGAGGAAGTAAAGCTGATCCAAACCAGGTAATACCGTAGGAATTGAAAACCTCAAATCATCTGTCATACTAACTTTAAGGACTATTATTATCCAGTTTATATATCAATTAATTTATAATTATATTTCAAGTTTTTTGTGTAAATAAAAATTTTGTTTGAATGATATGTATAATATCTTATTCCTGGTAGCAAGCCACGTGCTTTCATAATTAATTTTTTTCAGCTTATGGCGCCCAACGTGGAGCACACAAAGTGAGACTGTTGGTTTTAGTGCAGAGTTCTATTAGTGGGTGGAAATGACCTTGGATGTGGGTTTTGTCTAATTATTTGAATCTTTTTTTAGGATATATTTTTCATATTTAAATTGCCTATTAGTTCAGTTTCCTTCATTTTTCACAATGGCTATTTTATAGGTGCTTGTCAGACAACGGAAGGTGGTTCGAGAGAAAGTAACCGATTGTTTCATAAAGTCTGATATATATTCATCATTAACTTCTGCTCAAAGGTTGTTGGAGAAAAGTCTCCTTTTGAGTTACCAGAAGAAGTTAATAGACTTGAATGAATGGATTCTAACAAATAAATTTCCAGATGAAATAGACAAAGACGAACTCGATGCAGAATTGACGTTTTATCAGGATTACTTTGATAGAATTCAAATTTGTTTACAACTTCTAGTTGTGTCTAGCAATAATAATGGTTTCCCTAATCCCCCTGATGTAGCTAGAAGTTTATTAAGGCACCCTAAAGCTCCCCTTCCTAATTCTAGTTGTGGTGAAGGAGAGGATCTTATGAAGTTCATATCAGAGTTTGAATCCACTACGAATCTATTTCATTATCCTGACAGGGATTTGCTCTTCTTACTTAAACAACAGGTGGAGGGACGTGCTAAACTTTTGTTGAGTTGTTTAGAAGCAGATAAGCAAAGGTATACGGATTCCAAGGTGTTATTAATTTCACCATTTGCTTCTGAAGATATTCGTAAGAATTCTATAATAAAGAAAATTATTGATTTACATTTAAAAGATGGTGATGATCCCTTCCTTTTCATTTCAAAGCTTAGAACTATATGTGAGTCTGTGAAACCACTCGATATTAACGCTGACAAGTTTCTTCGGTACTTTGCCTGGCATGGCCTTAACGACCGTTTCCAACGTCATCTAGTTCATAATACAGGAAAAAGACTTCCTTGCTTGAACGAAATTCTTTCTAATTTCTTCGAACTTGTGAAAAATATGAAGCTGATGGGCAGATTACTAAAAGTGCGAAAAGCAGTTCTCCACCAAATGTTAAAGGTGAACCTTTTCTTCCTAAAGACAAAACTGTCAGTTTGGCTGTTGAAGCAGTAAGGGATGATGCAGAGCCAAATAATTTCCCTAACTGTTTATTGTCTTAAAGCGGATAAAGCAGATTTTTCACATTGTTCAAATTTTCCTTCCCCTAAAGACAAGGTGCAATTGCTGAAGTCCAAACACGGTTGTGTTAAGTGTGCTCAGTTTAATCATGTTTCTAATAAATGCTACTTAAGGTTTAAAAAAACTCTGCAATAAGTGTAATGGATGGCATATGAATTACCTATGCGATTGCCAGTCTTCAAATGTTGAAAGATCTGAAAAGCCTAATGTTAAACAAGATAATTCTGAGCTTACACATCGGGTTAACAGTGGAGTCGCTATATTTCATAATTCTTATGGTAATTCCATTTTACCTACTTTCTTTTTCAGCATTGATGGTCATGATGATATTTACAGGGGTCTAAAAGACAGTGGCTCTCAAATCACTTTTATTACTAGCAGGATGGTCAAATTATTTAACCTCAAAATGAATCATTCTAATGTTAAACTTGAAGTAAATGGGTTCAATGGAGATAAGGAATATTATACTAAGATTGTTGAAGTACCTTTGAGGATTGGTAATTTATCTTTTGTAATTTCTGCCTTAGTTGCGCTTGAAATAAATGTAACTCTTAAATTGCCTTTGCTTGGTAAAATAGTTGAAGGTTTTCACGCCAAGGGCTTAGTTTTTGCTGATAAAATGCTCTGTCCAAATTCTCAAGGTATTAGCGATATTCAACTTTTACTTGGTACAGATTTCTCATATTGTTTAACAGGAACTGATGTATTTTTGGGTGAAATTAACAAATTTGTATATACGGAGTCCCATGCTGGAGTGATGTTATCTGGCAATACTGATTTTGTTAAAATATTTGGATTTACTTACAGCTGACTGTAAAGCAAAGTCTGCAGCTACCATTTTCGTAAGCAGTAACTGGTTGTTCTTAAATACTAAAATTGATATTTTGGCTGATAATGAAATTGATGACAAAGTTGAAGTTAACTGTTCCTTTTTAGTAGTTAATGATAAAGGTAAATTGATGGAGAAGCACCTGCAGCAGGCCACCGAACAATTGTTAGAATCCGAATGCCATTATTATTTAAATAATGATCAGAATATTTACAATGATGAAACTGTAGAACTCCATAAGCAGTTGGTGGATTTTGCTATCAGAAACATTCATCGGAGAAAAGAAGGACGAATTATGGTTCCCCTATTATAGAATGACAAAGTTTCACATTTACTGTCTAAAAATAAAAGGCTGTCAAAATTTGTACTTAAGTCAAACTTGAAAAGACTTAAACAACAAGGTCATTTACAGTTGGTGGACCAGACTATAAAGGAATAATTGAAAGCGGGTATTATTGAGCCCATATATGATTTTGATCTTTTCAGAGCTGAGAATCCTCAATATTAATTTTTGCCTTACATGGCTATTTGCAAACCGGACAGGGATACCACAAAATGTAGGATTGTGTTGTTATCAAATCTCAAAGATTCTAGCAATGGTATTTCTTTGTTACATAATCAATGCATGTACTCTGGGCCCTCACTAAACCAAAAGTTATCTTCCTCTTTTCTGCACCTTAGATTTGATAGGAAATTGCTAATATTTGATCTGAAGAAAGCCTTCAGTATGTTATCCTTATCTGAAAATGCTCAAGCTTAATAGTTTTTTTGTTTTTTTTTTCCTTTTTTTTTTGGTACAAGAATGTTAGCCTAGGAGATTTTTCTTTAGTGTTTTTAAAAAATTTACGGTTGACCTTTGGTCTTCAATGTAGTCCCTTTTTACTTATGATATCATTATATTACATACTAATATTACATACTAATATTGCAGCCTTCTGAGAATTCCAGAATCTCAGATTTGAAGAAATTAATTTACTCGCTAATTTACATGGACAATGGAGCTATTACTGCAAATACTGCAGGAGAATTACATTGGGCATATAATCAACTTCCTGGTATTTTTAAACCTTTTAAATTTGATATTCAGCAAGTTGTTAAAAAAATGCTTTGCAGGTACAAATTGATCAGGAGGCAGAGATAACTACTCCTGACAATAAAAAATTGTTTGGATTAACTTGGGACAGAAACACTGACGAAATTTTCACCAGACCTATATTTCCTAATTCTGAAGCTAAAACCAGAAGATCTATTTTACAGACAATTGCTTCTTAATTTCATATATTTGGATTTAATATGCCTCTGTTTAAACGTTGTAGATTGTTTATGCATTGGCTGCAGTGTCAAAAAAACTTAGGGTAGGATTAAGTATCAGCTGTGGATGTGCAAAAAGAATGGCAAAATATATGCAAGCAAACCAACAAGGCTCCTCCTTTGAAAGTTTCCAGGTACATAGGTCCTCAAGAGGGCAGCTTTAATATTGTTGTCTTTTCAGATGCAAGTCATGAAATTTATGGTTATGTAATTTACTTGCAGCATATTGAGACAGGTATACTCAGTTTTATACATGCTAAAAATAGACTTGTTAATAATCAGTTGAAAAGTAAATCCATGCCTTCTCTTGAACTGCATGCCTTAAATCTAGGTGTTGAGTGTGCCATGGATATCCACAGAGACTTAGCTGGCTCTACTTGCTTTAAGCCGTTGAAAGTGGAGAATATTATAGCATACACAGACTCTCTGTGGGCACTGCATTGGTTAAATTTCGCATTTCATAAGATAGACAAATTAAATAAGCTTTCTCCCTTTGTTCGGAATAGGATTAATATCATACAGAGGTCATGTGAAGTTTTTCCAGTAAGGTTCAATTTTATTTCTGGCAAGAATAACCCTGCTGACTTAGTCACCAGATGCATTTCATATAACCAGATGCAAAATCTAGTTTTTTATCTGGACCTAACTACCTTGTAAATGGGGACCCCGAATTGTCTTTTTTGTTCCAACATTTGAATCTGCAGCAGAGACTCGATCTAATCAGTTTACTGTAGATGTTGCTTTATATTCTGAACACTGTCTTTTTATACCGTAGAGTGTTCCTTATTTTTTCATAAAAGGAAAGTAAAGGCTGGAATCTGAAGTAATCCAATTAATGCCAACGCAAATTATTTTTCATTAGCACTACGCGATTTGATATCTGTAGAACAACGGAAACATTTTCCAGAGTGTTTCTTTATTTTCAGAAAGGTTTAACTTCTTTGAAGGAGATTCCTTATATTATAACTAAACTTAATTCGTTTTTAGATGAACAGGGTATATTGAAGTGAAACTATGGTATAGACGAAAGGTTTCCTCTGCTGCTGCCTGGAGATAGTCATTTAACCAAATTCATTATATGGGATGTTCATATAAAATTGTTACATTCAGGATATTATTCTGTTCTGACGGAATTGAGGCGAAATTATTATGTTCCTAAAAAATTTTCAATTGTCAAGAAAATTATTAAACAATGTGTTCATTGTCGGAGATTCAGTAACAGAACAGTAAAACTTAACCAGAATGATTATAGGGATTTCAGATCAGACCCACCAATCATTCTATTCGCTAATGTTTTTACTGATTATTTAGGGCCTTTTACTGTAAAGAATGAGGGCATTTTACAGAAGATTTGGTTATTATGTATATCTTGCACTTGGTCAAGAGCCATTAATCTTAAAATTTGCAAGAGTTTAAATGTATCTGATTTTCTTAAAGCATTTCAGCTACACTGTTTTGAGTATGGATTTCCCCAATTGTGCATCAGACTTAAGGACAAAATTGGTGGCAGGAGCAAACGCTATAAGTTCTTTCATTAATGATCCACAGACGCAATTGTATTTTGAAGAGAATGATGTGAAACCTCTCTCTTTCCAACAATATTTCAAAGGTTGCAGTCAATTAGGGTCTTTAGTCGAGGTCTGCGTTAAGATGACCAAACGGCTAATTTTTTGAGCTGTTAAGAATAATGTACTTTCATATTTTGATTTTGAATTTCTTGTCTGTAACGTTGTGCATCTTGTCAATAGTCAACCAATAGCATTCAAAGAGGCTGTCCGAGACAACAATGTTAATGATGTGCCAGAACCTATAACACCTGAACAGCTTATCAGGCGATACGAGTTGTCTTCGTTGAATTTGATTCTTGAGCTTCAACGTTCTCCATTTCAATCCACATCAAAATTATTCAAAATTGTACAATGTTAGAAATTATTAGGTGGATCCATACCATAATGAGTTTTTAGGTACTTTGATACGCCAAGCTGTGGATAAACGGAAGATATCGCCCTGTTTCTCGCGAATTATTT
>NC_090759.1:1799270-1803748 GCF_036898095.1 Palaemon carinicauda | reverse complement strand
TCTATGAAGATAGACCTTAGGCACTCCGCTGGATATAGAGATGCATCTTCCTTCAGAGGACAGATTCTCTAGGGACCCCACCTGTTGGTGGGTAGCTTATTCTTGGTGAGAAACGTTGGGTCTGGGAATAGATTCAGTTCTCCCTCCAAGAACTGGACGTGGCCTTCCTCTCTAGAGAGAGCCAATATTTTACTAACTCTGGCCCCCAAAACGAGTACAAGCAGAAATACTGAAGCATCATAATGTCTTCTGGTTTCCTCCAGAAGTCTGAACTGACTTTTAGCACCGAATCTTTTTCTCATCGTTAAGGAGAAAAAATCATGAGATGTAGGTTCCGTGTTTTCTGTGATGAAGCGAAGACAGTCGACTTCTGTACTCGCTGAGACAGGGATGGATCCGGTAGCGGTACGAATTTTAGTCGTAGTTCCAATGCCAGAGGGAACCACACGCTATTTGGCCACTTGTGGGCCACTATCGCAGCTTTCCCTTTGAAGGATCTCAGCTTATCGAGGACCTTCAAAAGGAGGTTGTACGCAGGGAACAGATAAAAACTGGACCATCTGTTCCAGTCCAGTGACATAGCGTCCACTGCCTCCGCTAGCGGATCCTCGTATGGGGACACGTAACGATCTATTTTCTGGTTGTCTTTCGTCGCAAAGAGGTCTATCTGCAGCTCTGGGACTTGACTCGAGATGAAGGAGAACGATCCTGCATCAAGGGACCATTCTGATTCTATAGGTGTAAACCTGGATAGAGCGTCCGCTGTCACATTGCGGAACCCTTGAATGGGAACTGCTGACAGGTGCCATTTCTTCCTTTCCGCCAAGCGGAAGATGGCCAACATCACTTGGTTAATTTGAGGTGACCTTGACCCATGTCGATTCAAGCATCTCACTACCACCTTGCTGTCTAGAACCAGTCTTATGTGGGTCGAGTGGCGAGGAGAAACTTTCTTTATTGTCAGAAGTAGGCTACTGCCATGGCTTCTAGAAAGTTGATGTGAAATGACTTGAAAAGATTGGACCAAGCTTCTTGGACTCTCATCTGATGAGAGTGACCTCCCCAGCCTTCCTTTGAAGCGTCTGTGTGGATAGTTACTGATGGGGGAGGAGGTTGAAGAAGTATTGATTTCTTCAATTGCTTGGCATTGGACCACGGCTTGAGAAGCGTTCGCAGTCGAGTCGGTAGTGGTCTTATTAGATCTCTTCGCGCGTTTGATGCGTATTTTCTCCAGACTCCTGTTGTATCCTTAAGCTCTGCTCTTAGCACTGGATCTGTTATCGAGGCAAACTGTAGAGAGCCCAGTACTCTCTCCTGTTCGCGTCTTGATATCCGTTTGGATTTCAATAGTCTCTTGACAGATCCTGCTATTTCTTTCCTCTTCTTACTAGGAATGGAAAGTCGATGTGACTCCAAATTCCAGTGGATTCCTAACCACTGAAATTTTTGAGCTGGAGAAAGTCGAAACTTTTTTCTGTTGATCTTAAATCCCAGATGTTCCAGGAACTAGATCACTATCTTAGAAGCTTGCATGCATTCTGTCCTGGATGCTGCCCACACCAGCCGGTCGTCCAAGTAGGCTACTACTTGGACCACCTTTAGGCGTAATTGATGGACGGCTGCGTTCGCGAGCTTCGGGAAAATCCTTGGGGCTATGTTTATCCCGAAAGGCATGGCTCTGAAGGCGTAAAGTTTTCTATGTAACTTGAAGCCTAGGTAAGAGGAGAGGTGACGATTAATTGGAATGTGCCAATAAGCGTCAGACAAGTCTGTAGAGACCGTATATGCCCTTCTGGGCAGTAGGGTCCTTATGTGTTGAAGCGTGAGCATTCTGAACTTGTAGTTGACTATGAACTTGTTGAGTGGCGACAAGTCTAAAATGACTCTGAGTTTTTCTGAGTCCTTCTTTGGAACACAAAACAGCCTTCCTAGGAATTTTATGGACTTAACTTTCCGGATTACTCTTATGTCTAAGAGTTCTCGGACATATTTTTCCAGAACGGGGGAAGAGTGTTGGAAGAATTGAGGAAATTGAGGTGGAGGACTGCTCCAGCACTAACGTAGTCCATTTTTAATCAGGCTGTGGGCCCAGGGATCGAAGGTCCAGCAATCCCTAAATAGCTGTAGTCTTCCTCCTAATGGAAGTATCTTACTTCTGCTGCTATGGACCTGAGGCCTTGCCTCCTTGACCGCGTCCTCCCCTGTATCCCCTTCCTCTTGAAGGGCCTCTAGAAGAACCTTTGGCTGTTCCTCTAGCTCTCAAACGAAAGGAAGAAGTCTGCCTTTCGAAGGCTGGGTTGAAAACTGGCGACTGTGTCGCCAATTGTTGAGGTACCAGCTGGTACGTGGTTGGAGGTTGTGCCACTATCTGAGGCACCGCGGTCACAGGAAGTTGTTGTTGATGTTGCTGTCAGTAGGGTTTAGCTGGCCGAGAAGATGGCCCAGGCTTTTTTGTCTTCCTCTTGGGTTGGGGACCCTCATCCGGAGAAGACTTTCTCTTAAGATCTAAGCCCCACTTTTTGAGAAGGTTCCTATTCTCTGTGGCGGCCTTGGCTACTACCTCTTTAACCACTTCATTGGGAAAGAGGTCTTTACCCCATATACGAGAGGAGATCAGTTTCCTCCGTTCGTGCCTCACCGCAGCCGAGGCGAACACAAACTCTCTACAGGCTCTCCTAGCTTTAATAAAGCTATAGAGATCCTTCGTAACTGTGGCCAGATGGGTTTTGGCCACAGCCATGAACATGTCCTGGTTCTTGGGGTCACTTGCCATTGTTTCTAGTGTCGTTTGCAACGACATCGATGCCGCAAGTCTTTCATTTATATCTTGCTCTCTACGCAAGAGAACCTCCGACAGTTTTGGAAGCGCCTCACTGAACTGGCATTCAGCAATATCAGCTTCCAGCTTCCCGACTGAGAAGGTAAGATGTACGTCCTTCCAGTCTTCTTGGTCCAAGGGCAAGGTTAGAGATAACGGCTTGCACTCCTCTAAGGAGGGGCATGGTTTCCCCGCCTCCACCGCCTTTAAGGCTGCCTTATATCCCTTTTCCAAGAAGGGAAAGGCTCTGGTAGGAGAGGCCACAAAGGAGGGAAGCTTCTTACTCAAGGCGGGCACCTTTGAGTTAGAGAAGCCCCTCTCTTTCATCGAGCTCGCTAGTAACGTCTGAGCTTTACTATGGTAAAAAACTATGACCTCCTTAGGCTCCGTCTGCTCCTTTAAGGCTGGCTCCTTCCTAAGACGGACATAGCAGTCCGGATAAGAATCTTTGTTGGGCCAAAATTCCACTTCTTCCAGGGGAATTGCTCCCAATTTTTCTGAGATCACGATCTCCCCGGTTGTCATTGGCATGTGTTCGGCGTACCTCCAAGGATTGGTATCAGAGCACAAAGGAAGATCCTTCACGCTGAGTCGCTTCTGGGCCGACGTGATGCTGCAAGTCTACGTATCTTTAGTTTCATTGCAGCTTCCTTCTCATCATTCTTCCTTTGAATTTGTTGGATCATCTCAACAATGGAAGAAAGAGTCCTTCCCCGTTCATCTGGGATAGCAGACGATATAGAAGGAACAGGTTCTGGGTCTGGAACCGATGTAACCGACACTTCGTCGATTTCTTGCTCTTCTACTTGAGGAGCCTGGAACAGCTCCTCCTCCTGACCTTCTCCTAGAAGGTCCTTCTCAGTAGACTCCGACACCTCCGACATCCTATCATCCAATTGGATGTCTTGAAGGGCGGCCGTGACTTCAGAATCTACCGAATTCTGGGCAGTTGGTAACTCCACCTGAGGCTGGGGGATGATTGCATCAGCCGATGCTTTAAGGAAAAGGTAGGCCCTCATCTTCTCATTTGGAAGGTAGGGGCCTGAGGTGTTTTTCTGAAAACCCCTCACCCAGGATCGTAACGTTTCCTTGGCAGCATCCCTTGATTCCATCGACTTAGGGTCGTCAAAAGCCTCGGTAATCAGGTTAGAACAAACTGTAAAAACCTGAGGAGATCACCTCTGGAGGCTGCGCATGCTGCATGCCTCCTACAATATTGATGCCCACAGAAGTTCTTAGTGCGGACATTACAGAACACACTCCCGCACTTCGGATGGTCCTCCTATAAAGAGAAGAAAAATCCATGAGTATCAAGTGAAGGCTTTCACGTATATTGAGACATTTAGCTTATATAGAAAAGCTATAAAAGAAAGAAGGAAAGATACATACTTGTATTTCCTGCCCAGTCAATTGCTGAAACCTCCCGAGATACTAAAACTAAGCTTAATTCTATTCTAGATTACCTTATGTAATTTCCTAAACGGAAATTTAAGGTTTAGTTCGCACCTTGAGATAAAGTTTTAAAATACGGGATAGGGAGAATACAGAAAGAACTTACTTCCTATATATTGTACGGTCTCAACAAAAGGCTGTACAAGATAACATTAATTATGATGAAAAAATTTAGTGTTATCACAAGCTCTGTACCGTAGTTTCTGCT
>NC_090759.1:1789270-1794270 GCF_036898095.1 Palaemon carinicauda | reverse complement strand
ACTACTTGTATTGAGGAGCAGATTGAATTTAAAAGTGGTATGTCTTCTACAATAGTAGGGCTTTAGATATCTCTCTCTTATTTCTCTAATCACAGGACAAACTAAAACATAATGATATTCATCCCCAATTTCAATGCCGCCGCATAGTGTGCAAGGGTGCTGATTCTCCTGCCTAGAATATCTTTCAGTTGCTACAGGAAGTTTGTGGGTACCACACCTATATTTACTAAGGGCAATTCTTTCTGGTATATCTAAATTTATAATAAACTTTTCTTGGCCAAATTCTGTCTTAAAAAGTTTATAATTACTACAAAATATATTTCTCTCTACTTCTGCATGCCACTGTTGTCTCTCTATATCTTTGAGTTTCATTTCTAGGCTATTTATTATCCACGTGTGATTGAAATTTTCTGGATGCTCCCATATATTTGACAGACCACATGAATCAAGGATAGTTTTAATTTTATGGATCCAACTAGACTTATACTCATTCGACTCGTAAAGAATTCTAAGAAAACGATAAAAAAACATTTGACAGTTTAGACGCCTTTGATTTTACAATTCTCAACCAGAATCCAATCATCCGTTTGCAAATAGATATTTCAATTTTTAATCTGCCAAGATCCCCATATACCATGCAGTTTGCTGTTCGCTTGTTCACACATAGCTGATTTTTCATGAACTTCTTGTGAAATGTTTCAACATGATCTAGTTTGTGGTAACCCCATATTTCACAACCGTAAGTCAAAATTGGTACAACTAGAGTATCGAATAGATAATAGTTGATATCAATGGGTAATTCAAGTTTTTCACATTTAATTAACATACTAAATAATGCTCTACATGCTTGAATGACTTGTTTCTTAATAGCTTTATCCATTTTACCATTATAATTAAACGTAGTACCAAGGTAAATATAATCATCTATAATTTCGATGCTCTCCTCATCATATTTAAAATTCGGGACATTTCTAACTCTTCCTCTAGAAAATACAACTACTTTAGTTTTTGAAACATTAATTTGAAGTTTCCAAGTATCACAATATTCTTTCACTTTGTTTAAGGCATTTTGTAATTCCTTTGTGGATTCAGTCATTACCATAGTATCATCAGCATAAAGTAAAACATAAATACGCAAAAACATTTCTATATCAATACTACTTAATTTTTCATTTATTTCCCTTAAACACATATCCATCCCATTATACCCCCTGCTAAGAGAAGACTCGAAATCATTTAGGTAGATGGCAAAAAGTAATGGGGAAAGATTCTCACCTTGTCTTACACCTATGTTACATTCGAAAAAAGTTAGAAATTTTGTGATTCTGCTTTACACATGATTTTGCATTATTATACATATTATATATGACAGCCATAATATTACTGTTAATGCCATGTGAGATTACCTTTCCCCACAAGGACGACCTGTCAACCAAACCGAATGCTTTTCTGTAATCAACGAACAAACAGTATATTCTCTTTTTTCGATGGAGATAGAAATTAACAAGTAAATGCAATACAAAAATATGATCTAGAGTACTATATCCCTCCCTGAAACCAGCCTGCTCCTCACCAAGTTGACCAGTGCTGTCAATATAATCAGTCAACCTTTTATTGACACAAGCGATAAAAAGCTTCGCTACACAGCTCAGTAGTGTGATACCCCTATAGTTATCTGGGTCGTCAGGGGATCCTTTTTTTCTTAAATATGGGTTTTATTATCCCTATACACCAATAATATGGAACAACTGAAGAGATCAACACAATGTTGAAAATTCTGCATATAACATTTAGCATATCATGAGAGCAGTTATTAAGGAACTCATTTATAATATTATCAATACCACATGCTTTTCTACTCTTAAGTTTTCTTATTTGAATTTGTATCTCATCTACTGTAAAAAAACTCTATTTAATTCTTCGTTAGTGCGTGCTTACTACTCTTCCCGCATGTGCCGTACGCCATAATTTTCCCATGCATTCATCTCACGACACTTGCGTACCGTGCGTCACACATACTTCACCCGTACTGAACACTCAACACACTCACTACCAATTACATCGCAGGAGTTCATGGCAACCACGTAAAAATTCCCAGACATATACGGCTAACAAATTCGTACGGGGATTTGTGCCCAAGGCATTAGAGGAGCTAAGGTGAACTCGTCGAATTCTGTCAAAGTTCTAACATTCTTTAAAAAATGCTAACAGCCATTAATGGCTTGTATTCTTTAACCACGGTACTTACAATATTAACTATACATCTTTGCTCCTCAATAACTGAGCCAAAATACAATTTATTATTGGGATAAACATTTTATTTATTCTGGATTTTAATTCTACTTGTGATGATCCATTACTAGTCTATAACTTTCACCCTCAATGGGAAATATATTTCGCGAGATTTATAAGGAGACGATCCTTTTAACACTCACTGTGTTTCAATAATGGTCAGTGGCTGATATGTAATATTTTATAATTTGTTACCGATATTTATGAAAAGTTTTGGCGCCGTTGTTTCTATTTTTTCAAGTTGTAACTCTTCTTTTCTGCCTAAGGCGTTGGGCACAACTGGCCGTACTAACAGCTACGGGGGTTATGCAGGCAAAATTTGTGTGAAATCGTGGGTGTGATGCAAGGGGCAGGCAACAGTCTTTGACCTCGTAGCCCGCCGTATACCAGCCGCAGAATCTTCACTTGCTGCACTAAAATGTTCTGCGGCAGTCAAGAAAATTCGTAGTCGCAGACAGGATGCACGTCTGACTCAAGTAAGCCGTGTGTGACTTACGTGCAACTTACGTGCCGTAGGATTTTCTGTGGCATGATCTCCGCACATTGGTTGTGCGTGTAATTTGCGTGTAACTTGCGTCACAAGTACAAGCCACGCACGTTTGTCGTACGGAATTAAAAGAAGTACGTGGTCTGTACGTGCACCGTACGATGCAATTGCGGCAAAAGTAGGTGTGTAGTACAATGACCGGACGACGTTAGTACTAATGTACTATATTTACATGAAATTCCAGGATATATATTCTGCTGCAGCATGTATATCATCATTCTGATGTACATCCCTTTGCCAAGTAGGTAGTCTCTCTCTCTCTCTCTCTCTCTCTCTCTCTCTCTCTCTCTCTCTCTCTCTCTCTCTCTCTCTCTCTCAATATTCTTAATTACTATCTCTCCGGATCCCCAATTTTGTACAAAGACGGTAATCAGCTTTCTTGTCAGTGATCTTTTGAGTGTGTATCATATATATATATATATATATATATATATATATATATATATATATATATATATATATATATATATATATATATATATATACATATATATATATATATATATATATATATATATATATATATATATATATATATAATGGATATCCACACTGTAGAACTTACAACCCTTGAGTGTGGAGTGCTGGCATAGCACGGTGGTATTTATACCCCCAGGGGAAGCTTAAGACTCGTACTCCTGAAGTGCGTCACCTGCATTACACGCAGGTCCTTAGGGTACGTTTTCACTATGTTCCCTGCGGTCCCGGCAACCCCTTTTGGGGCCACCGTGAACAAAACGGGATGGACGCGAAAAAACGTTATACAACTCTGTGGAACGGGATTGGCAAACGTGACAGGCCCTGACTGGCGTGTAGAACTTACAACCCTTGAGTGTGGAGTGCTGGCATAGCACGGTGGTATTTATACCCCCCAGGGGAAGCTTAAGACTCGTACTCCTGAAGTGCATCACCTGCATTACACGCAGGTCCTTAGGGTACGTTTTCACTATGTTCCCTGCGGTCCCGGCAACCCCGTTTGGGGCCACCGTGAACAAAACGGGATGGACGCGAAAAAACGTTATACAACTCTGTGGAACGGGATTGGCAAACATGACAGGCCCTGACTGCCGTGGATACCGGCTAAAAATTTTAAACTGTCAAAAAATTTGTCCCGGCAGTCTCGGCAGTCAGGGCCTGTCACATTTGCCAGTCCCCTTCCACAGAGTTGTATAACGTTTTTTCGCGTCCATCCCGTTTTGTTCACGGTGGCCCGAAACGGGGTTGCCAGGACCGCCGGAAACAGTGAAAACATAGCATATATTTTTAGCCGGCATCCACGCCAGTCAGGGCCTGTCACATTTGCCAATCCCGTTCCACAGAGTTGTATAACGTTTTTTTCGCGTCCATCCCATTTTGTTCACGGTGGCCCCAAACGGGGTTGCCGGGACCGCCGGGAACATAGAGAAAACGTACCCTTAGTGCATGCTTAGTACTCTTCCTGCATGTGCCGTACGCCATAATTTTCCCACGCATTCATCTCACGACACTTGCAACCCGTGCGGCACCCGTGCGTCACATGTACTTAACCCGTACTGAACACTCAACACACTTACTACCAATTACATCGCAGGAGTTCATGGCTACGACTGAAAAATTCCCAGACACGTACGTCTAAAAAATTCGTACGGGGAGTTGTGCCCAAGGCCTTACCTATCGCCTGAAATGGCCACTCTCTGCCTGTTTCTCATCTATCCCTACATTTGTTCTCCTTATTTTAAATTATGCCTCTTTCTGATTACCTAATTGTAATATCTACTCCCTTATATAGAAGTCAGTACCCGCCAACTGGATGAGGTATTTTATCGGAGTAGTATTAATTAATTAATTAATGTGCATTCATTTCCCTTCATCTGAACTATATAATTGTCTCTTCTGACAGACTCTGGTATCCTATTTTTAGTTAACCTATCTTCATATATTCGTGGATTATTTTATTAAGGCATCAATATGACTTGTTTAGCTAATCTCTAGATTTTTTAATTTCAGTACCGATCAGACTTTATATTTTCTTATTAGCAACATAACTCATTTATTAATTTATATAACTATTTTCTTTTATCTATGTGCCTAACAGCAACATATTTCTTTTTTAATTCATATGCCTATAGCATCATAATTCTTTAATATTCATTAGCCTGTAGCTTCATCTGCCTATAAAATA
>NC_090759.1:1771770-1784270 GCF_036898095.1 Palaemon carinicauda | reverse complement strand
GCCCCTTGTAATGAAAGGCCAGGTCAAAACCAACTATGCCACGAGAAGCCATAAATGAAAGCGGATCCTAATGGATAATCAGCTGTTCAGGATTTACCTGGGGAGACATCAGCTTCTTACCAGCGAGTTTTACACGACTTCCCAGCCCACCACGTAACACAATTTATAGTAATTCATTCAAATTACCCCTAATGAGTTAATATGGATAAATATCAACATGACATCGTGTTCAAATAGAAATAAATTTCTATCTCCTACTTGGGATCGAACGCTGGCCCCTTGTAATGAAAGGCCAGGTCGAAACCAACCATGCTACGAGAGGCCATAAAAGAAATCAGAACCTAATGGCTAATCAACTGTTCAGGATTTACCTGGCGAGACATTAGTCTCATACCAGCGAGTTTTACCCGACTTCCCGGCCCACCACATGGCAAAATTGATAGTAATTCACTTAAATTTCCCTTAATGAGTTAATATGGATAAATATCAACACAAAATCGTGTTCAAATAAAAATAAATTTCTACCTCATACTTGGGATCAAACGCTAACCCCTTCTAATGAAAGGCCAGGTCGAAACCAACCCTGCCACGAGAGGCCATAAAAGAAATCGGAACCTAATGGCTAATCAGCTGTTCAGGATTTACCTGGCGAGACATCAGCCTCTTACCAGCGAGTTTTACCGACTTCCAGGCCCACCACATGACACAATTGATAGTAATTCATTCAAATTACCCCTAATGAGTTAATATGGATAAATATCAACACAACATCGTGTTCAAATAGAAATAAATTTCTACCTCATACTTGGGATCGAACGCTGGCCCCTTGTAATGAAAGGCCAGGTCGAAACCAACCATGCCACGAGAGGCCATAAAAGAAATCAGAACCTAACAGCTAATCAGCTGTTCAGGATTTACCTGGCGAGACATCAGCCTCTTACCAGCGAGTTTTACTCGACTTCCCGGCCCACCACGTGACACAATTGATGGTAATTCATTCAAATTACCCCTAATGAGTTAATATGGATAAATATCAACACAACATCGTGTTCAAATAGAAATAAATTTCTACCTCATACTTGGGATCGAACGCTTGCCACTTCTAATGAGAGGCCCGGTCGAAACCAACCATACCACGAGAAGCCATAAATGAAAGGGTAACCAAACGGTTAATCAGCTGTTCAGGATTTACCTGGCGAGACATCAGCCTCTTACCAGCGATTTTTACTCGACTGCCCGGCCCACCACATGACACAATTGATAGTAATTCATTCAAATTACCCCTAATGAGTTAATATGGATAAATATCAACACAACATCGTGTTCAAATAGAAATAAATTTCTAACTCATACTTGGGATCAAACGCTGGCCCCTTCTAATGAAAGGCCAGGTCGAAACCAACCATGCCACGAGAGGCCATAAAAGAAATCGGAACCTAAAGGCTAATCAGCTGTTCAGGATTTACCTGGTGAGACATCAACCTCTTACCAGCGAGTTTTACCCGACTTCCCGGCCCACCACATGAAACAATTGATAGTAATTCATTCAAATTACCCCTAATGAGTTAATATGGATAAATATCAACACAACATCGTGTTCAAATATAAATAAATTTCTACCTCATACTTGGGAACGAACGCTGGCCCCTTGTAATGAAAGGCCAGGTCGAAAACAACCATGCCACGAGAGGCCATAAAAGAAATCGGAACCTAACGGCTAATCAGCAGTTCAGGATTTACCTGGCGAGACATCAGCCTCCTACCAGCGAGTTTTTCCCGACTTGCCGGCCCAACATGTGACACAATTGATAGTAATTCATTCAAATTACCCCTAATGAGTTAATATGGATAAATATCAACACAACATTGTGTTCAAATAAAAATAAATATCTACCTCATACTTGGGATCAAACGCTGGCCCCTTCTAATGAAAGGCCAGGTGGAAACCAACCATGCCATGAGAGGCCATAAAAAAAGTGAAACCTAAGGGCTAATCAGCTGTTGAGGATTTACCTGGCGAGACATCAGCCTCTTACCAGCGAGTTTTATCCGACTTCCCTGCCCACCACATGACACAATTGATAGTAATTCCTTCAAATTACCCCTAATGAGTTAATATGGATAAATATCAACACAACATTGTGTTCAAATACAAATAAATTTCTACCTCATACTTGGGATTGAACGCTGGCCCATTGTAATGAAAGGCCAGGTCTAAACCAACCATGTCACGAGAGGCCATAAATGAAATCCGAACCTAACGGCTAATTAGCTGTTCAGGATTCACCTGGCGAGACATCAGCCTCTTACCAGCGAGTTTTACCCGACTTCCCGGCCCACCACGTGGCACAATTAATAGTAATTCATTTAAATTACCCCTAATGAGTTAAAATGGATAAATATCAACACAACATCTGGTTCAAATAGAAATAAATTTCTACCTCATACTTGGGATCAAGCGCTGGCCCCTTGTAATGAAAGGCCAGGTCGAAACCAATCATGCCACGAGAGGCCATAAAAGAAATCGGAACCTAATGGCTAATCAGCTGTTCAGGATTTACCTGGCGAGACATCAGCCTCTCACCAGCGAGTTTTACCCGACTTCCCGGCCCACCACGTGACACAATTGATAGTAATTCATTCAAATTACCCCTAATGAGTTATATATATATATATATATATATATATATATATATATATATATATATATATATATATATATATATATATATATATATATATATATGTCTGTGTGTGTTTGTGTGTGGAGAATTACATAAACTTCCGAGCTCCAAACTCACCTGTTTATATTACATAAGTCTTTTACACATGAAAAAATACTCAAGCTCAGAATAATATGCAACTCCCAGACGGCAATATATATGAACAATGAATAACCAAAGGGCATATTGTGTAATACCTAAAACAAAAATGGGTGATTACTTAATATGAACTATTCAAAAACAACCTCTTTCTTCAGTCCATAGTCAGGGATTGTGAGCAAAGCAATGATAGAATATATTGGTGATCGAAATAATACACACTTAACAAAAATATATGTATTCTATAAAAAGTTACAACATTTTTAAAGAATTAACACCAAAATTAAATCACTTGAAATATTAAATCGGATGAAAACCTTAGACTAAGACAGGAAAATATTAAAATATAAAAACTACACATTCACTTGTTTTACAGGAAATTGGATGTTTTGAAAATATCTTATTTTGATAATCAGTGAAGATTTAACACCTTAACACTCGAATGAACATAAAAGACTGAAATTTACACATACGTCACTATTACACCTACGTCTTCTGTTTCACACAAGGTTACCGAACTGTTAAGCAAAATAAATACTTTTGACTGTTTAACCTAAATCTCACAGGGCCAGTTACAAAACTTTCTTAAACTCTACAAACATTAACACACTACACTTAAATTAACATTCAATAGTTTCATCAACCTTTGAATTGAATTAACATTCAATAGTTTCATCAACGTTTGAACACACTTTGCACAATATGTGTTGAATAGAAATCGCTAATCACATTTGACAATAAAATACTATTCACACCTGAGAAAAGAGAGGGCTGGCTGACGTTGGCTCTTACAAAGGATTAGGCTTGAACTTTTCTGCTAATTATGCATTTCTAGGGTCCATATATACATAAATAAAACACACACACACACACACACACACACACACACATATATATATATATATATATATATATATATATATATATATATATATATATATATATATATATATATATATATATATATATATATATATATATATATATATATATATATATATATATATATATATATATATATATATAAACATACATATATATATATATATATATATATATATATATATATATATATATATATATATATATATATATATATATATATATATATATATATATATATATATATATATGTATGTATATATATGGAGGCTTGGGGCAGGATTATGGCAACAAGGTTGTCCACTAGTGAAGTATCAGACGAGTTCCAACGTACATGGCGAGGAAACTCTCTCAACTATCTTCGCCTACCAACCTTCGTAACTTTAAAAAAATTCATAAATCTCATTCGAGATTTTTCAAGCACTTTCAAGCCACATGGAAACATAAAAATTATGTAATCTCTCTTGTTCATACCTCGTGTGGGTCATTCAGTATATCTAAACGAGTTACATAGGACTTCGTAATATAACTACATGAAATTAATTCTTAAAAATAATGTAAACTTACATGTACTGAATTGAATGTAAAATACAATTACATGAAGGACGGATGTCCTACCTAATTTACATATATTACTTAAACATACATGAGTGGAACTTACCTTATGAGCTGGCTATACATCTCTTAAATACACAAATGAATCATATGAACATATATATATATATATATATATATATATATATATATATATATATATATATATATATATATATATATATATATATATAAATACATATATACTTGTACTAGACCAGCTTCGTGAGATAGCTCCCCAAAAAAGGATTATTTATTCCGGACCTGAATCCACCAATTAAGCCCGAAATAAATAATCTGCAACCACTTTTTCTTTACTTGATATATGCTTTATATTAATATAATATTGTTGCAAACATAATGACCACCTAGCAAACCTTTGATTATTATTCTTCATCTTATTAACAAGAATTAAAGGATTGTGACCCGAGTAAACTGTGGCTTCTTCATTCTGTGGTCTATTCACATATACTTCAAACTTGCTTACCTGTGTGAATAGTACTAGGTGTTCCTTTTCAACTGTCAAGTAGGTTCCTTGATGCTTTTTCAGCTTCGACAACATAAAACACACTGGGTGAAGAATTTCTTCCTTGCCTTGTTGTAATAGGACAGCTCCAATCCCATTATCCGACGCATCCACTTTGATAAGGAATTCCTTGTGTAAATCCGGTGCTGGCAGTATTGGTTTTCAAGTTCATATTGCTTTTATCCTGTCGAAGGATTCCCGGCTCTTGCTGCTCTATACAATTTTTCTCTTGGGTTTGGTCAAATCCGTCAAGGGAGCGACTTCTGCCGAAAACTTTTGACAAAACCGTCGGTAGAGTCCTGCCATCCCTAAAAATCGTTGTAATTACCTCCTTGTTGTGTGTGTGGGGGGGGGGGGGGTTTGGGGGTTACTTTTTCCTTAATCCTTCGATGTTTGCCGCTACTAGGGCTATTTGTCCTCCTCCGACATCAAATCCCAAGTGTCGAACTGCTGCTTTTCCAAATTTGTTCTTCTCCAGGTTAACCCTCACGTGTGCTCCTCGCACCTTTTGAAATACCTACTTCAGCATTTGGATTTGTGCTTTCCAGGTTGATGAATATGTCATAATATCGTCGAGATATACACCTACTCCTTCAATCCATCCTAGGAGGTTATCCCTCACTCGTTGAAAGGTAGCAGGGAGATAAATAGACCAAATAGCATGACGGTGTATTGATATAACCCAAACTTGTCATCCAATGGAATTTGGTAGTAGCCTTTTTGCAAGTCGATCTTGCAGGCAAACCTTGCTTGTCCAATGTTGTCAAGTAGTTAGTCTGTGAGGTGCAATGGGTAATTATCAGCCTGAATTATCAAATTAAATTTCTCGTAGTCCGTATACATCCTAAAAGATCCATCTAGTTTTTTCACGAGCAAACATATAGTCCACTCTTTTCTCATGACTTCTCGGTGATATGGCAACAGTTGATAACCACATTGTTTGAACGGTCCTTCCGTGGTTTTGAAGAGTATCTCATGCCTCGTCAAGTTGGTTCTTTTTGGGACGTCCCAGATCATTTCAGGGAAACTTTTAATCAATCATCTTAATTCCTCTTGCTGCTCCTGGTTCATATGAATTAATTTCTCTTCCAAGATCCGAGTGATGAACGAATTATTCACTTTGCTTACCGTCCCTACCTCATATCCGTCGTCCTCTTCCATGGATTGAATGGTTTTCACCAAAAACACCTGTAAAGCTTTGGTCTCATTTCCATTTATGTAGGGTTTCAGTAGGTTAACGTTTACTTTCCTTTTATTTTTCCTTCTTCCTGAGGTTCCGATAACGCAGGTCAGTTCACTGATCTTCCCCAAATTCCTGAAAATTTCTTTGAACACTGAACACTTTTGTGAATGGAAATCTCCTTATCAGTAAGAAAACCAACACCTGTTGTCCTACCGCAAACTGTCTGTCCTTACTTTTCATGTCAAATATTTTCTTCATTCTACCTTCACTCGTTTTCAGGTTTTCTAGGGATAATTTCCTTATCTCGCCGATCCTTTTCCTAAAAATTCTGTACATAGCCTCCCTCCGTTTCCTCTCGATCATTCCATTTTTCTGACAACATTTTAATCAGTCCTCGTACTTCTTGTCCAAACACCATTTCATTAGGGCTACATCGCATGCTTTCTTGATAGTCATTGCATACTTCAAATAACAACAACAGTAGTCTGATGTCCCATTCATTTCCTGTTTCATTGCAGTGCTTTGTTAACATACTTTCAAGGTATGATGAAACCACTCTAATGCCCTTTGGGTCTCTGCGTGATAAGCAGTTGTTAGTTGTTGTTTCACATTCAACAGTTTCATCATGTCCTGAAACAATTTTGCATTAAATATATTCCTTAGCCACTCTGAACGATTTCCGGAATAATAACCTTAGTATAATTTAAAGTAACTTTTCAGGGATTACTTTGGCAGTGATATCCCTGACTGGTATGGCTTTTGGGTATTTCGTCACTGGACACATCGTGGTTAACATATAATCATGAACTTTCTTCGTTCCCATTAATGGTCCCACAATGTTGATCATTTCCTTGCTGTAGGGTTCTCCTCGCACTTCAATCTGGTGTTAGGGAGCTTTCTTGATATCCTCGTTGGGCCTTCCAGCCATCTGACATAAGTGACATTTACGTCAAAACTGGCTCACATCCTTATGCATGCCAGGCCAGAGAAAGTGTTTCATAATCTTCTCCGTCATCTTGTTCCCATGTGTCCCATCTCATGCGTTACGGCGATCACCTGTCTTCTCGATAGTGTGGTAATCAATATCTGACGGTATAGGCCCCATTCGGCATTCCCATGGATATCAGCAGGTCTATACTTTCTCATGATCAATCCATCCTTATGATAATATCAGATGGGAGACTGCTGCACCTCCGTCTCATCCACTACACGGTATAAAAACTCTATTAACATCGCATCCTTCGGCTGTAATCCTATCAGACGTTTCCCACTCACTTGTCCTACTTTTATCGTTTAGTTTTCTATTTCTTCCAAATCCATTGCTTCTTTGTTTTCCTGTTTATTAGTCTGGGGTACCTCTTCTTTTGGGCTCAATCGGGAGTTCTCCTCTTTTGTACCATAATGGGAATCCTCTTCTTTTAAGAATAAATTGTCCTAGTTCATCACTCCTTCCGTTTCTCTGTCTTCTGCAGCAGGCCACTTTCTTCGTCATACTCCTAGTCGTCACACAACTAAGAAACACATACGGGTAGTTCTTCTCGAATTCAGTCGTGGGACTATACTTGAATAGTTTCTCAGTTACAATGGGACAAGGCACAAATAGCGTTCCACCAGCCTCATTGCCCAGCAGGACGTCTATTTCATTGACAGCCAATAAATCCTTTACCGCAAAGTCAAAATTACCTGTCACCCCAAAAAGGGGTCATCTCCTCAACTACTATTCCCTTCAAAATGACAGTACCTCCGGTGAGAGACTGTTCCGCCTATGGGTGTACACCTTGTGTCACTACATTATGGTTATAACCTGTGCCGCACAATATTTTGACTGGGGTCTGCTCGCTCACATCCAGAGCGGCTAACATGCCTTCATAAATACATGGTTTAAAGGCTTCCACGCTGTTTGGGGTTGTCCTACTGAATACATGCACACACACACGCACACACGCACACACACACATAAATATATATATTTATATATATATATATATATATATATATATATATATATATATATATATATATATATTTATATAAACAGGCACGCACACATATTATATATATATATATATATATATATATATATATATATATATATATATATATGAAAATATATATATTTATATATATATGTATATATATATATATATATTTCCAAAATTCCATTTATTATATATCCCGACGTTTCGTGATCGTCATTATCACATCTTCCAGGGCTACAAATAAGAAGTACATATATAACATTAAGAAACATTAATAAAAAATATACAAATATAAAAAATATAAAAAGTAAAAATTAGCAAAAATTTTAAAATTCAAGTAAAAATATACATAAAACAGTAGTGGAACCAACCTCGCAGAAGCGCATATAAAAATTGAATGCCATCAACAATTACAGAACAAAACAAAGAAATCTATGACAAGTACAATTGAGTGGAGGAAGTTTGGGCGTTTAACGAAGGAACCAGTGTTTTAATCAAAATTGACTCCAGAATAGGCAAGTCATGGTAATTAGATACCTGTCCTATAATGCTAAAATCTTTATTGTCAATATTTATTTTGCAAATTTTAGTATGATTGCGGATATTTGAATGTTCCGGGTTGGATATTCTGCAACCTGTTCGAAAACTAACACCTCTATGAGAGTCAATTCTGACCTTCATCAACCTCTTGGTAGATCCTACGTAGGTCACAGAGTTACACTTTGTGCAAATATATCGATACACTACACCAGAGGACATCAAAGGACTCAATCGATCCTTAAAGTGAAAAACCGAGCCAACTGTGAGAGAATTCTTGGGAATTAAGTTTACTACAACAGCTGGAAAATGTTGTTGTATGATTTTTGTAAACTTCTGTCTAAAGGAATCATCATGCATAAAAGGAAACCTCGCATAAAATTTTAGCATAGGTACTGTTGTTATTTTTTGAGTCTGAGCCAATTTATCATTTAATAATTTGTTGAGATGCTTAAAAAATAATTTAGTCGGAAAACAGTTTTTCTTTAAATAATCACATAAATTTTAAGAAAAACTGTTTTCCGACTAAATTATTACCTAAGCTCAAATTTTAGGCGAGTTTTCCTTTTATGCATGATAATTCCTTTAGACAGAAGTTTACAAAAATCATACAACAACCTTTTCCGGCTGTTGTAGTAAACTTAATTCCCAAGAATCCTCTCACAGTTGGCTCGGTTTTTCACTTTAAGGATCGATTGAGTCCTTTGATGTCCTCTGGTGTAGTGTATCGATATATTTGCACAAAGTGTAACTCTGGGACCTACGTAGGATCTACCAAGAGGTTGTTGAAGGTCAGAATTGACTCTCATAGAGGTGTTAGTTTTCGAACAGGTTGCAGAATATCCAACCCAGAACATTCAAATATTCGCAATCATACTAAAATTTGCAAAATAAATATTGACACTAAAGATTTTAGCATTTTAGGACAGGTATCTAATTACCATGACTTGCCTATTCTGGAATCAATTTTGATTAAAACACTGGTTCCGTCGTTAAACGCCCAAACTTCCTCCACTCAATTGTACTTGTCATAGATTTCTTTGTTTTGTTCTGTAATTGTTGAAGGCATTCAGTTTTTATATGCGCTTCTGCGAGGTTGGTTCCACTTCTGTTTTATGTATATTTTTACTTGAATTTTTAGTTTTTTACTAATTTTTACTTTTTATATTTGTATATTCTTTATTAATGTTTCTTAATGTTATATATGTACTTCTTATTTGTAGCTCTGGAAGATGTGATAATGACGATCACGAAACGTCGTGATACATGATAAATGGAATTTTGGAACTGCTTATTTCCCTATCCACTTTGAGAAATGTAAATTACTGGCTGCCGCCACCTTCTCTGATGATTATATATATATATATATATATATATATATATATATATATATATATATATATATATATATATATATATATATACATATATATATATACATATATATATACATATATATATATATATATATATATATATATATATATATATATATATATATATATATATACATATATATATATATATATATATATATATATATATATATATATATATATATATATATACATATATATATATATATACATATATATATATATATATATATATATATATATATATATATATATATATATATATATATACATATATATATATATATATATATATACATAAATTTATAGATATATATATATATATCACGAACCCACAAAATCAAGTAGAAAATCTTTGGGAGCTGTAGATAAACCATTTCTTCCGTTACCAGCTACATCAGATTATTTCGACATTAGTCTTGTTCAAGATACTGATGAAAAAAAAAGTTATTTCAATTATGGTTCAATGCTGTAAAATATTAATAAAAATCACCACTAATTAGTTATACCCACCTACAGAACGTTAAGAGAGAGAGAGAGAGAGAGAGAGAGAGAGAGAGAGAGAGAGAGAGAGAGAGAGAGAGAGAGAGAGAGAGAGTAATAATAATAATAATAATAATAATAATGATAATAATAATAATAATAATAATAATAATAATAATAATAATAACAATACCAACCTTTATTCCAATAATACATAGGGTTTTCTATTTACATCAGGTCATCAACCTAGGTTAGAAAGCATACATTAAAGCTATTAGAACAATAAAATCATAGTATACTATTACAATATACACACATACATACATAAATATATCTATATATCCATATACACATATACACATACACACATACATACATATATATATATATATATATATATATATATATATATATATATATATATATATATATATATATATATATATATAAAACTTGAATTAAGAAAATTGTAATTTTGGTTATAAAACATTGTTCTTAGAACAATAATGAGTCAAATTACTCCAACATAAAATGTTCTTCATGGATAATGGTATGTCTTAAAAAGCGGTTATTGACGTGAAACGTGGCTAATGTCAGTTACGGTTGTTTCCTGTAAAACTTATCTACGAAGATTAATTATTGTTTAAAAGATGTTTTCTTAGTTTATTTTTAAAAGATCTTAGGGATTTTTCGTCTTTCAATGAGCCAGGTAAACTATTCCATAACTGTGGACCTTTAGTATTTATTTCCCTTGATCCTATTTGGGTATTGGCTCTTCTGGACACTAGATTATTTGCTTGTCTTGTAGTCATCCCTGTTACCGAGTTAACGGTTCTAAAATTATAAAGCCAGTTCGGAAAAACGTTTTTTAAAACTTTAAAAACAAAAACACAGACATCAAAAGTGTACTTGTTTTTCACTTTCAACCAACCCAGTTCTAGCAAAATTGGAGATATATGATCATATTTTCTCACTGTAACCATGGCCACCCGAGCCGTAAAAATTTGAAGTTTTTGTACTCGTTGCATAATGGCGTTGCTTGTTGAGCCCCATATTATATAGCAGTAATGAATTAAACTTAATACTAACGATTGCACTACGATTAGGCGAGTTTCTGGTTCGAATAAATTTTTTAGTCTGTTGAGATAAATAAGTGTTCCCATAACTTTTCTGTGCAGTTCATCAATATGTTTTTCGAATGTCATGTGTTTATCGAAGTGCACACCAAGATTCTTTACGGATTCCATAGGTTCGATGATGGCCCCGTTAAAATTGATTTTGATGTTATCCCCGATTTCGGATAGATATTACCTGGAGCCTAGGAATATACATTGCGTTTTACTTTCATTCAACAATAAGCCATTTATTTGAAAATACATCTTCACTCTATATAAAATCTCCTCAGCTTTGCGTACTAAATCTTCCAAGTTATCGATATAGTCATCAATGATTATTTGAGTGTCATCAGCATACTGAACAATGAAACAGTCACTTAAAAAAATTCTCAGGTCATTTACATAGATGTTGAATAAAATTGGTCCTAGGATTGAACCTTTAGGTACACCAAAACCGACGTTTTTAGGGGTTGAGACAACATTTTCGAGTCTGACAGATTGTACTCGATTACGTAAATAGTCTGTGAACCAGGATGGATCAATATAAAGTGTTTGACATTAACTCAGCAGAGAGAGAGAGAGAGAGAGAGAGAGAGAGAGAGAGAGAGAGAGAGAGAGAGAGAGAGAGAGAGAGAGAGAGATCAAATTGTTCGAGCTTACTCTAGTTAATGAAGTAATTTACCAGAACATAAACTCCTCCTTAGACATTTACGCATATCAAAATTCTGTTTATCATTATTATGCCATGTTTATATTAGAAATGATTGTATTATGCTTCCAAAAGCTCGTCGTTGATTTACAGATGCTAGATTGACTGATAAAAACTTTTGTCACCTTTTAGATATTCATAGATTGCAACATTTCATAATACCTGCGGATACTTCATTTTTAAATATTTCCCAAGGTATTCAGATTTAAGGGGATGCCCCATGTCGGTCTTTAGACCCTAAGCCACTTGCACTGTATTCATCATTTGTTTTTACATTCCCTTTTCGTTGAGCTT
>NC_090759.1:1761770-1766770 GCF_036898095.1 Palaemon carinicauda | reverse complement strand
ATAGGAAGGGTAATAAGAAAACATTTCATGTTGCTGCTCAAGAATTTGATGGGAATGTCTTCAAACTTTTCACTTGGAAAGGCACCGTGAATGGTATTCCAGTAACTTGGGGACGAGATACAGGATCCTACCAAAGTGTGGTAGCTCTGCCCTCACAGGACTTCTGAGACATGAGTATGTTACTGTATCAGACCTCAGTACCACCAAATCCATGCCTTTGGCCGAGGTGAATTTACAGTGTCCTTACTATCAAGGTAATGTTTTAATTACAGTTTCACGAGATCCTTTGCCTTGTTTATCTATCCAGCTTTTAGTTGGTAATGATCTTGCAGGGGCTATTGTTAATCCAGTAGTATCTGATCCTGATATTCTTATAGAAAATGAGTCCAATAAATTAAACAATGCTGTTATTCAAATGACATCAATTAAACTAATTGTTATAGATAATGGAAATAGAGAAGAGAAGACATTAGACCTTATAAATATGACCAAATCAAACTTCAAGGAATTGCAGAATAAAGATCCTGTCCTTAGGGATCTTTGAAAGAAAGTTGCAGACCCAAATGATGATCCCAAAACTCCTTACTTTTATCTTGATAATGATTTGCTTTTTCGACATTTTAGGTCCTCCAAAGCACCAGCAACCACAACATGGTTTGACTGTCATCAACTTGTTGTACCACTCTCTCTAGTTCCAGCTCTTCTTGAATTGGCCCACTCTCATGTGAACCACTTTGGAGTCAACAAGACTTACTCTACCTGAGCTGACGACTTCTTCTGGCCTGGGATGAAGAAGGACATTCAACAATTTATTAAAGCATGTCATCATTGCCAGACTACAGGCAAACCCAATGAGAGACTTCCACCAGATCCTCTTCAGCCCATATGCGTACCAAAGTTTCCCTTTGAGAGGATTATCATAGACTGTGTTGACCCAATGCCCAGGACTAAGCAAGGTAATGAGTATTTACTTACTGCTCTTTGCCCAACAACGAGATATCCCATAGCAGTGCCAGTAAAGAATATAAATGCTAAAACTATAATTGGTCAACTTGTCAAAATTTTCACAACCTATTGATTTCCAAAGACATTGCAATGTGATAGAGGCACAAACTTCACTAGTAAGCTTTTTCAACAAGCTATGAGAGAATTCAATATTCATAACATATATGCTTCTGCTTATCCTCCCCAAAGTAACGGTGCTTTAGAAAGGGTTCATCAAACTATTAAAAAACTACTTCAGAAGTACATGCAGGAAACTTCAGAACAGTGGGATAGAGACATTGATCTTTTGATGTATATTATAAGAAGTGTACCACAAAGAGTCCACTGGAGTGTCCCCTTTCGAATTAATGTTCAGAAGAAAGCCCCGAACCACTCTCAGTATGGTGAAGGAAAATCTAATTCATAACAAGGAAGAAGAGACTACAAACATTTTGGCATATCTACAGGAGCCAAAAGATAAAATTATATTACTTTATGTATTTGCTAATACTAATCTTTTGCATTCCCAGGAGAAGATGTCCCGCTTATATGATAAAAAGGCAAAGCTTCGTGTATTTCAGCCAGGAGATGAGGTGCTTGTATATCATCCCATACCCGGTTCCCCCTTACGTGAAAAATTTATGGGACCTTACAAAGAATTTCTAAGGTAAACAATGTTCTCTCTACTCCTGATCGTAGACGATGAAAGCAACTAGTGCATGTGAATTTGTTGAAGGCATATCAAGCACCTACTCAAATAGTAAGTCATCTCTCAATTTCTTTTGAGGCAAAAATACTACCAATAGAGGAAACTTCCTCAGAATTGTTCCTAGATCTCCCTAAAGATGATCAATTAATTAACTGGAAAGACAACAACAACAGTCAGATTTTAAAATCCTTGCCCAGTTAATTTACAGGAATACCATCTCCTCAGAAAAAATTACTATCACAATTGCTCTCCAGGTTCTGACAATTTGCAGAGAAGTCAAACCATTCAACATGACATCGTCATCGAGTCAGGTGTTACTCCCATACGCCAGACGTACTACCGTATGGTAGGCAAGAAGTAGGACTCGTTGAAACAAGAGGTATAGTATTTACTAGATAATGACCTTGCAGAACCAAGCACTTCACCATGGGCTTCACCCTGTCTCCTAGTACCTAAACCTAATAATCAACTAAGACTCTGTACTGATTATCGTAAGTTAAATAAGGTAACCGTAAAAGACTCGTTCCCATTACCTAGAATCAATGATATCCTTGATAGCATTGGTAATATGAAAATTCTTACACGGATAGACTTAATGAAAGGCTATTACCAAGTACCTCTAACTCAATCTGCTAAAGAAATCTCATCATTTATAACTCCATTTGGGTTATTCTCTTATAAGGTCATACCATTTGGTTTAACTAATGCTCCCGCCACCTTTCAAAGGATGATGTCAGAGGTAATAAGAAATATAAAAGACACTTACGTATATCTGGATGACGTGGTGGTAGCTAGTGACGACTGGGACGAACACCTGCAGACCTCTAAGAACTCTTCCATCGCTTCATATTACTATTATTATTATTATTACTATCCAAGCTACAACCCTAGTTGGAAAAGCAAGATGCTATAAGCCCAGGGGCTCCAATAGGGAAAAATAGCCCAGTGAGAAAAGGAAATAAGGAAATTGATAAATGAAGAGAATAAATTAACAATAAATCATTCTAAAAAAAGTAACAACGTCAAAACAGATATGTCATATATAAACTAGTAACGTCAAAAACAGATTTGTCATATATAAACTATAAAGAGACTCATGTCTGCCTGGTCAACAAAAAAGCATTTGCTCCAACTTTGAACTTTTGAAGTTCTACTGATTCAACTACCCAATTAGGAAGATCATTCCACAACTTGGTAACAGCTGGAATGAAACTTCTAGAGTACTGCGTAGTATTGAGCCTCATGATGGAGAAGGCCTGGCTATTAGAATTAACTGCCTGCCTAGTATTACGAACAGGATAAAATGTTCCAGGAAGATCTAAATGTAAAGGATGATCAGAGTTATGAAAAATCTTATGCAACATGCATAAAGAACTAATTGAAGGACAGTGCCAGAGATTAATATCTAGATCAGGAATAAGAAATTTAATAGACCGTAAGTTTCTGTCCAACAAATTAAGATGAGAATCAGCAGCTGAGGACCACACGGGAGAACAATATTCAAAACAAGGTAGAATGAAAGAATTAAAACACTTCTTCAGAATAGATTGATCACCGAAAATCTTAAAAGACTTTCTCAATAAGCCTATTTTTTGTGCAATTGAAGAAGACACAGACCTTATATGTTTCTCAAAAGTAAATTTGCTGTTGAGAATCACACCTAAAATTTTGAAAGAGTCATACAAATTTAAAGAAACATTATCAATACTGAGATCCGGATGTTGAGGAGCCACCGTCCTTGACCTACTTACAATCATACTTTGAGTTTTGTTAGGATTCAACTTCATACCCCATAATTTGCACCATGCACTAATTTTAGCTAAATCTCTATTAAGGGATTCACCAACCCCAAATCTACATTCGGGGGATGGAATTGATGCAAAGAGAGTAGCATCATCTGCATATGCAACTACCTTCTTTTCTAGTCCAAACCACATGTCATGTGTATATAGTATGAAAAGTAATGGGTCAAGAACACTACCCTGTGGAACACCGGATATTACATTCCTATACTCACTATGGTGCCCGTCAACAACAACTCTCTGAGATCTATTACTTAAAAAATCAACTATAATGCTAAGAAACGACCCACCCACTCCCAACTGTTTCAGTTTGAAAACAAGGGCCTCATGATTAACACGGTCAAAGGCAGCACTAAAATCAAGGCCAATCATACGAACTTCCTGACCACAATCAAGGGATTTCTGTACAGCATTGGAGATTGTAAGTAGGGCATCACATGCTCCAAGGCCTTTGGGAAAACCAAATTGCAAACTAGGGAGGAGATGATTACCTTCAGCAAACCTATTAAGATGTTTTGCCAGAAGACGTTCAAAAACTTTAGATAATATGGGAGTTATGGAAATTGGGCGGTAATCAGTGGGACTTGAGCTACCATACACACATTTACATAGAGGAGTAACATTACCAATTCTCCAACAAGTGCTGAAAGCTCCTCTTCTTGCTAACATGCACAAAATAACAGATAACTTTAGAGCTAAGAAATCTGCTGTCTTTATGAAAAACAAAGGAAAAATGCCATTTGGGTCTACACCTCCATAAGCATCAAGGTCCATCAACAGAGCTTTAATCTCACGAGATCGAAAAGCTAAACTAGTTAGTTTAGCCTCAGGAAAACAGGAATGAGTGAGTTTAAGTTTTTCATTACTCTGTTTACTGTCAAAAACATCAGCCAAAAGGGTTGCCTTTTCCTTTGGACAATGAGTGACTGAGCCATCTGGTTTAAGTAAAGGAGGAACTGTTGCATCTACACCAAAGAGTGCAGATTTAAGGGTAGACCACCATTTATGTTCCTGAGTTGTACCAGAAAGGGTTTCTTTTATGGTTAAATTGTACTCCTTTTCAGTTGAGGCATAAACTCTCTGAGCAAAAGCTCGAAGCTGAGTATAGTTGTTCCAGGTCAAATCTGATCTGTTACCCTTCCAAAGGTGATAGGCCTCCTGCATCTACAATCATCATTGAACCACGGTTTGTCCTTCACTCGGTACCTTAGCACACGAGAAGGGATACGCCTATCAATTATGTTGACTAGATTCTCATTCAAAGGGACAAAAGGATCTACACTATTACATAATTGTGACCAATTCAAGCACAAAAGATCATGCAAAATCCTATTCCAGTCTGCTTGGGATTTCATATAAATTTTACAAGAATATGATATATCAGGGACAGGCTGCTCAGTCTTCACTAATAATGAAATCAAGGCATGATCAGATGTCCCGACTGGAGAACCAACCTTACTAGTTATAACGCCAGGGGAGTCAGTGTATACGAGGTCCAAGCAATT
>NC_090759.1:1754270-1756770 GCF_036898095.1 Palaemon carinicauda | reverse complement strand
AGAGGAAAAGCTATTAAAGTAATTAGATTGCAGAAAGATGCTCTGGCAATGAAGGTAATGTGTTAGCCACAAGACATTTCAAGAAGTTATACTAGAATACAACAACGTTAAATTGAGAAGTATGCCTTGCCTGATGCGAGAAAGGAGACATAAAAGAAAATTACAAACCCAAAATTCGGGAAGGTGAATCTGTTCTCAGTTTTACAACTCGCATTTCTCGTGATTGCGAATCATTTGCTACCCGGAGTGCCAATCTCCCAGAAGGAGATAAAAAAGCAATTGCCCGTAAACGTATTCACAGATTAGTAAACCCGTATTTATGTGGTTATTTGTTCAATGACAATCGCTCGTTAGCAGACGCAGTGAGTGCGATACAAGACATGTTACACATTTTGTCAAAAGAAAAAAGGACTGGGAATAACAGGCCCGATTCCGAGAAGTTGACAGCTATGAGAGGCACTCGACCCCCAAAGGGGGTTAGGGGAGAACACAGTCAGCTGGTTAGAAGATGCTGGCAGTGTAGGGGAGAGGGGCACCGACGAGTGGAGTGCTCCACCCAAGGATCCCCCCACTGTTACACCTTTCAGGCCTATGGTCATCTATTTCGAGAGTGCTCGGCAAAAAACACTGATGGCGGGCAGGCTATGGCAGACATACACCTCCCCCCACCCAACATCCGAGTAAAAGGAAACAGAGGAAGGGGTAAAAGAGGGAGTTCGACGCCTCCATTACCCACATGACATCACAAGCAGTAGCTGAGGCAGTGCTTCCATTGATGAAGGCGTTACAGCAGGCATTGGGACCTCCATTGGTACCCCGACCTCACCCCCGCAGCACTAGGGAGCAGCGATATTGAAGCTGAGGTAATTGGCCGGTGCCCCATTTCTCGTAATGGCCGGCTAGGATTGTTAGCAGTTAGGATTGACCTGCCAGATAAATCCATTGGATCACTGATCGACAGAGGAACCAGCGTTTCACTGATTAAAAAAAGATTCTCCTCAAACCCACCACAGTCAGCGGCATCCATCGTCCTCGACACGCCAGGAGGGAATAAACTATGCATAAACCATACAACAATCGTCAACTTTAAGGTGTGATCTGTGAAGTTTACAGATGATTTTTTTGTCTTGTTAACCTTGGGAATTCCAGGAATCGAGGATTTTTTAGGAATAGATTTTATTGCATGTAATTAAATATGCATTTTTGGAGGAAAAGATACAAAAACAGTAAAAGCAGGAGAGTACATTTTGCAGATAGAAAGTCATGAGAGAGTACGAACTTGTGCGGGCTCGGAGAGACATTTAAATAAGGTAAGGGCTGTACCTGAGAGAGAAATGTTGTCCACTCAGACACTTACGAGCATATCAGTGACCCTGTGTCACCCTCTTCCGGAAGGAACAAAGGTCGTTGTTAGACCCCATGACAATTGGGCGCATATGATTTTAGAGCGCTTATTGGAAATAAAAGAAAACAGAGCTGATATAACGATAGTTAATTTGTCAAATAAAAGAGTTGTGTTAGGAAGTGATTCTGTGTGTGAATTAGAGTTATGAGAAATTGCTAATAATGGGACGTTGGGAGCCACAACTCCAGCTAACACAGACGAACGCACTCAGAATTTGATTATGTGAGCGCAAAAACTATGTCCGTCAGAATATCAACTTGTAGTTTGTGATATCGTCAATAATCATTCCGATGTGATTGCAAATGGAGATGAGCCACCCAGGAGGAATGATTGATTCCCCTTTAGCATTGAAACTGGGTAGACGTAACCGATTAAGTCAAGGCCTTATATGGTACCCATTCATTTCCAAGAGAGATAGAAAGGGAAATTAATAAATTAAGGGAACAAGGATAATCGAGGAGAGCAAATCCCCCTGGGTTTCTCCAATTGTAACTGTTAGGAAAAAGGATGGCTCGGTAAGATTGTGTGTTCATTATAGGAAGTTGAATGCAGTCACAAAGGATAATGTATTTCCATTGCCCTCGATCGAAGAATTACTTGTGAAAGTAGGGGATAGTAAATATTTTACAACTGTTGATTTAAAATCTGGATACCATCAAATACCTATTCAAGAAGACAGTAAATGTAAAACAGCATTTATAGCTAACAATCAACTATTTCAGTTTAATTTTCTTACTTTCGGTGATAAAAATGTTCCAAGTCATTACTTTAGAGTAATAATGGCGGTTTTGTCTCCCTTTATTGACAATAATGTTCTGGTTTATTTAGACCATATCATAATTACAGGGAAAATGGCTGAAGAACATAATAATAATATTCGTAAAGTTCTTGAAGCATTGCCACATAATGGTATGAAAATAAATTTGTCAATGTGTAAATTTTTCTGTAAACAAGTGGAATTTTTAGGTTACATAATAACCCCAAAAGGTATCCAACCCTGCCCCAGTAATGTAGCGGCTATTAGAGATTTCCCCAGCCTACGTAACTGTAAGGAATTAGCTCGGTTCCTTGGGCTCGCTGGGTATTACCGTAAAT
>NC_090759.1:1749853-1753770 GCF_036898095.1 Palaemon carinicauda | reverse complement strand
AAGGGGCTGATGTTTCAACGAAGCATTAAGCAATCTCAGTGACATTGTCTGTTTTATTCTAATTTGTTATACTTTAAGTATAAATACCAACTTGCTTTACAGTCACAGAGTTGCAAGTGGTGGTGTTGCAAGAACGCACCCACACATTTTTACAAACCCATTTTTTTTTCCTTTTAAGACTAGCATAGGAGGGTCACACATCGTGGAGATTCCATATTTTTTTCCTTTTAAGACTAGCATAGGAGGGTCACACATCGTGGAGATTCCATTTATTTCCTTAAGTCTAGCATAGGAGGGTCACACATCGTGGAGATTCCATTTTTTTTCCTTAAGACTAGCATAGGAGGGTCACACATCGTGGAGATTCCAATTTTTTTCCTTAAGTCTAGCATAGGAGGGTCACACATCGTGGAGATTCCATTTTTTTTCCTTAAGACTAGCATAGGAGGGTCACACATCGTGGAGATTCCATTTTTTTTTTCCTTTTAAGACTAGCATAGGAGGGTCACACATCGTGGAGATTCCATATTTTTTTCCTTTTAAGACTAGCATAGGAGGGTCACACATCGTGGAGATTCCATTTATTTCCTTAAGTCTAGCATAGGAGGGTCACACATCGTGGAGATTCCATTTTTTTTCCTTAAGACTAGCATAGGAGGGTCACACATCGTGGAGATTCCAATTTTTTTCCTTAAGTCTAGCATAGGAGGGTCACACATCGTGGAGATTCCATTTTTTTTCCTTAAGACTAGCATAGGAGGGTCACACATCGTGGAGATTCCATTTTTTTTCCTTAAGACTAGCATAGGAGGGTCACACATCGTGGAGATTCCAATTTTTTCCTTAAGACTAGTATAGGAGGGTCACACATCGTGGAGATTTCAATTTTTTTCCTTAAGACTAGCATAGGAGGGTCACACATCGTGGAGATTCCATTTTTTTTCCTTAAGACTACCACAGAGGGTCATTCATTGTTGTGATTCCATTTTTATGACTAGCATAGAGATTCACTCATTGTTGTGATTCCAATTTTTTTTAAAGACTAGCATAGAGATTCACCCATTGTTTTGAGTCCGTTTTTTTATGACTAGCATAGAGATTCACCCATTGTTGTGATTACATTTTTTTTTGTACTAGCATAGAGATTCACCCATTGTGGTGATTCCGTTTTTTTATGACTAGCATAGAGTTTCACCCATTGTTGTGATTCCATTTTTTCAAAAGACTAGCATAGAGGTTCACCCATTGTTGTGATTACATATTTTTTGTTACTAGCATAGAGATTCACCCATTGTGGTGATTCCATTTCTTTTATGACTAGTATAAAGGTTCACCCATAGTTGTGATTCCATTTTATTTCGTCCAGCGTAGTGTCACCCATAGTTGTGACCTCATTTTTCCCGGACTAGCCCAGAGGGTCACCTACTGTATAGTGGTGATTCCATTTTTATTGTGTAGTACAGTTGTCATATATATCGTTACTTGTTTGGACGAATTACAACTGGACAGCCTAAGCTCACCCATTGTTGTGGCCCTGGTTTTCAAGTTAGGCTCCTGTTGAATTACTTGCGAGGCTTGCTATTTGGTAATAATTCTTTCTCAAGAGGCATTTTTCATAGCCATTGTGCATTTTGCCCAGCTTCATCTTCATCCTTCCTTCCATGAGACTCTTGCATAAGGCTAGAGCGTCTTTCCCCTCCGTGTAATTTCTGGCACGGTCAACATCGTACCTTGTGTTGTTGAGTTTTTCTTGTCGCTGTCTCCACAAAAACTTAGCAAAATGACTGCTGCTGAAATCAGTGCATTTGTGGACTTGGCAGAAAGACAAGGCTATGAGGGAGAAGCATTGCGAAGGTATGTGCGGGAGCTCATGAATGAAGACAAAGCCCGGAGAAGAACAGAGCAAGAAAGGAGGCGCTATGAAAGAGAGAGAGCGTATGAATTAAAGAAGCGGGAAATAGACGCTCGATTAGCCCAGCTCAGTAACTCGCTACCTCAACCTAATGGTGCCAACGACCAGCAGGACAACTGCAGAGAGAACCAGTACATTGAAGGGTTCACCAAGGAACTCCCTACAGCGAAACTGAAGGCGACCATGTCCCAGCTCGGCAAGAAGTGTGGACTGGGGGCAGGGAGTGATCTCGCACGTGAGGGCTACAACTCAAGCTTGGGTCAAAAGCCAGTGAAGGGTGTACAGCGAGTGCCCCTCAGGTGCATGAAGGCTGCCAAGCCGGAGCCTAAAACCGTGAGGACGCAACCTGCAGGGGAAGACGACTGGCTAGGTACCATTGACCTGGGTGAGGTAGCTTGGCTAAGGGAGGAGGCCCAAGAGTCTCCCCCTTCCAGCAATGAGTTTAAGCCCCGTACCCGAGAGTGCTCCCCAGCTAAAGCAATGATGCTTTCCAACAGACCAGAGGTCTCAAAGGAGAACCAAGAGACCATCAGGAGCCAAGCACAGCTCAGCAGATTCCAGCTGATGGGTGAGATGGCAATAAACCACAGGGCACCCACCTACCTGAGCGAGGTGGAAATAAATAACCCCTCTAAGGCTGAGTTCCTGCTAGGGGATGAGGTGCCCCTTAAGGTCACTCGAGGTTCTCACGATCCTGCTGAGGCCCTGCGTCAGCATGTAGTTGTCCCCCATAATTCCCGCTTGCCGGTGCTACGAATGGCCCATGAGGGACTGGGAGAGCACTCTGGGGTGAAGCGCACAACCCAACTGCTGCAGCCCCATTTTTTCCGGCCGGGCTTGCAGAAGGGTGTTAAAGCTTCCGCAACCTCCTGCCATCCTTGCCCAGTCTCCGGTAACTATAAGCAATTAATGCTGAGGGCCTCGCTCCAACTCATCCCATCCATTAGTGTCACAGAACTGACACAATTCTTTTATTGGTATGGCTTCCTAGCCACATTTCCAAAGGACGAAGGTTCCCACTTCATGGCGGGGGAGTCACGACCTCTGACCATTCTCATAATTCATTTTTGGCTTCACCAGGTGCAAGCAGAGATTCCCAACCATGGGATTTACTTGGCTTTCTTCCAGACATGGGATAAACTCCAAACTCAAGAGAATGAGCTCTCAGGCATGGGCTCATCTCTTGAGCATCTTGGATCCTATTGTGCGGACCAAAAGTTCCCGCTGTCATTCCTAAAGGACAGTAATCCTCTAAACTACTTGACTGAGCTACGTAATGGGAATAAAGGGCTCATGAGGTGCGGCATAGACCTCCAGAACTACAACTGGAAGGTCAAGCGCCTAAAGAACTCTTATGAGAGAGATGTGTTCTCCCGGCATTAGTGCCCAATGCACAGTGCCATGTCCATAGCGTAGCCATAGTCAGTAGGTAAATTTAGTTTGTATGAAAAGATATTTATTGGCCTTGGTGTCTCCCCAGGTAGATAAACTTGAGGAGCCATCTTGGCATCATTATTTACATTTAATTTATTTCTATGTATTTATGCTTTAATTCTATGCCTACCACTGCACTAGGTCACTTAACTTTGACTATTATTGCATTTTTTCCCATTTATTTTATTTTATCTTTGGCCTATAAGTCCATTTATTTTCATATTCATGTGTCCCACTGCACTAGGTCACTTAACTTTAACCATTTTTGCATTTTAATTTTCAATTTTGCATTTTTTAATTTTTCAGTTGCTGCCTCACAGCCAGCATGCTTATTTCTACGAGGCACTTAAAGTTAATTTACTGTTAAAATAACGTAAAATGATGACCCTAGTTGCAGCTTAGATATTTATCCATTATCGTGGTGAGACTCACTGAGGGAGGAGTCATTAAGGCTAGTGGCTTCAGACCTTGCTTGCAGAGTTCTTGTCCTGTTGAGGACAAAATCTCTGCTAAAATGGGGGGCTGTTAGTAATGGCGGTCATTTCGCCACCTTTTTCAAATAACAAAGGAT
>NC_090759.1:1719853-1739853 GCF_036898095.1 Palaemon carinicauda | reverse complement strand
CCCAGTCGTCGCTGTAAATAACTACGTTGTCAATGTAAACGACACAACCTTCTACCTTACTGGTGACCAGATTCATTAGCTGCTGGAACGTGGCGGCGGCGTTTTTCATGCCGAACGGCATTACTTTACACTAATACAAACCGTCCCCGGTTACGAATGCAGATACCTCTTGAGCGTGTGGAGTCAGACCTACCTACCAATATGCTTTTAATAAGTCGAACTTACTAATATATTTTGCAGAGCTGATTCTATCTATACAATCCTCCGCCCTCGGTAAAGGATAAGAATCAGTTTTGGTAACCTCATTCAGCCTCCTGTAATCGAAGCACAACCGATGCTGGTCACTCTCCTTCTTAACTAGAACCACAGGAGAACTCCACGGACTACTACTGGGTTTTATCTGGTCGTGATCGAGCATGTAATTCACCTCTGCTTGCACAATGTTCCTCTTGAAGGGATTCAGCCTGTAAGGACATTGCTTAATCGGACTGGTATTATCAACTTCAACGTCGTGCTCAAAAAGGCGAGTTCTGCCAGGGGAATCCTGAAACAAAAATTTATATTCGTTGAATAAACTCTCTAATGATTTCACCTGAGCTTCTTCTAAATGTTGAAGCTTTTCCTGTAAAGTATTAAGTATTGTTGAATTCTCAGAAAGGTTACTAAATTCCCCAGGATTTTTTCAAATTATCCTGATCACATTTATCTGTCCCTACCGCTAAATCCTCATGGACGTTTACTACAGCTACAGGATCTACTGTACCTTTTCTGTTCACAAATGGTTTCAGCATATTCACATGGCAAATTTGGGTCTTCCTCCTCTGAGGAGGAGTTTCGATCACATAATTAACTTCGTTCAATTTCTTTAAAATCTTCCATGGGCCTGAAAACTGGGCTTTACATATATTCCCTGGGAGGGGAAGAAGGACTAAAACCTCATCACCAACCTCAAATGAACGTGACTTGGTGCCTAAGTCGTACTGAAATTTCATCCGAGATTGACTGGTTACCAAATTATTCTGAGCGAACTCCCAGGTACTTCGTAGTTTCTCCCGTAAATTAGAAAAATAGTCAATAACATTAATCTCATTTATACAATTACTTTCTAAATGCTCCCTCACCACATCGAGGGGGCCTCGTACATTATACCCAAATACCAACTGGAATGGGGAAAAACCGAGAGACTCATTAGGCATCACCCTAATAGCAAACAGAGCATAAGGGACCTCTTTGTCCCACTCCGTACCATGTTCATAACAAAATTTTTTTAATACCGACTTTAACGTTTGGTGCAGACGTTCGACTTGACCTCGACTCTCGGGGTGGTACGGCGACGACGTAATGTGTTTCACTCCGAGCTCTGACATTTTCCTTCTGAACGTTCTACTTGTGAAATTTGTTCTACAATCACTCTGGAGGACCTTTGGGATACCGAATTTGGTGAAGAAGTTTATTAATGCCTCCACTACTTTTTCTGCCTTCACACTCTTAAGCGGGATAGCTTCCGAGTACCTGGACATTCTATCTACTAATGTTAATAAATATTCACATCCTCCGCGCGTCCGTGGGAGGGGTCCGACCACATCTATAATTACCTCTCTGAAAGGTTCTCCCACAGCAGGAATGGAAATCAGCGGGGCTTTCAGAATTTTCTGATTGGTTTGCCGACCAGTTGGCACACCTGACACAACGATACAAACCTCTTCACATCCCAACGCATCCTTGGCCAGAAGTATAATTCTGCTAACTTCTGGAAGCATTTACGTACCCCAAAATGTCCCGACAAACTGCTCTCGTGAGCCAAGCTTAATAAATTTTCTTTATACCTTTCGGGAACCAATAACTGCCTTTTCACTTCTACTTTATCGGCTGGAACTTCCTTGGCTCGACTGACCCGATACAACAAATCATTGATCCTGGAAAAGAAAGGTTTTGTAATATCCTCAAAAGGAGCCTCATTATCAGTGAGAAATTCTAAATTCTGAGCCTGTCTGAAAGCCTCAGAATCCCAATCAACATTTTGTAAATTCAAATCCTCACCACTTTGCGCTTCCATCACAGGTTGATTACCTATTTCATCCAAATCAATATCAAAATCACCTACCTCTTTGGCACGCGAACGAGTCTTTACACCTATAGGTTTTGCATCCCCTGTACCTGAAAGTGAAGTCAAGGTTAATATCGGGAAGGGACATATTTCCTTCCTCGTAGCCAGATCATTTGCATACAAGCAATGAATATCAGGGACAGGTAAACTGTCTACAACAGCCAATCTCACCTGCCCTTTAAACTTTTTTGTCTTCAAAAAGGTTTCAATTGGGTAGGAATTCACCGTATTTGGGAAACCCCCCAACACCATGTCAGGCAGTAACGTAATTTTAAAGTAAAATTTTGTTGTTTTGCCTTTTTGCACTGATGGCTTTCATTTTTATTTTGTTTACAATTTTGTAAAGCTAAATTAAGTATGTTGCTGTTGGTTTTACATTAGTACATATATTTTGGTTAAATGTAGAGTTTAATTTGCTTTGGTTTAAATGTAATGTTTAATTTGCTTTGGTTGAAAAAGCTTAAGTTTTGTGGCGCCATCTATTGAGTGCATTTTGAAGTGCGGCCTTCCCCAGTATTTTTACTTCCTTGGCAAATTTTTAACTCATTTATTTTTCTTTGTGGTGACTGGGAGTGTTTTAAGGAGAGGTGACTTGTGACTCTCCTAAAGTATTCTCGGGAGTCGAATTCAAGGCCGTTGAAGACTCTGGAGCTGCTGATCTGCCTATTGTGGATTATATATACAATTTGTCATTGAGCTGCTTCTTAATGTGGAAGGCAGTTTACCTGTGAAGCTACGTGTGAGAACAAGACTTGCAACTGTGGTTCAAGTGATCTACTGGCTTAACCTGGACATTGGCAGTTTGGTGTAGAGCAGGGCTCGAGAGCCTTTTTCATCTTTGATGGATATATCTACTGTATCAGCACCAGAGTGGTCTTGTTGGAGCAAGTAGGGAGGCTTCTCTCAGGTAAGAGGAACATCCCCTGTGTTTTGTCGAGCCGTAGACTGAAAGTGCATATCCACCAACGGTTGTGAAGGGCTGTTCTACTGATGAGAGTGACTACTTGTGACCACATTTTTGAGCAGCAAATGGACTCGTCTATATCAGTACCGGTCTGTGTCATAGGACCGATATATTTGTGCATTTAACTATTGTCAAAGCTGTTGAAGGTTTAATATGAGAGTGTTGTAAGATTATGTACTTTAATATTAAGGTTTAGATTATTGTGATATAGATAGGATTATTGTTTCTTTTTGCATGTTCTTCCACTTCTTTCCTTTCTGTTTAGTAATAGGTTAGCGTGGTGGGTAAAGGCTTTTGGGTACCTTAACATTAAAGATTTGATTTCCTCACTATGAGTAGGGTTTAGTTTTAGCTTTAGGTGACTCATTGAGTTAATCGATGGCATATTGTACTTAATCAATTTATTACTTTTTGTGGGCCATCGGTGTTAGTACCTTTATTGTTGTAATAAATATTGTGAAATTTTTGCCCTTGTGTCTTTCTGGTTTTCCTCGCTCCTACTGATTTGTGTTTTGGTCACTGGATTTGAGAATAAGATAAAAGAACCCATTATGGCTTTCTCCTAGAGGGAGTTCGTAACATATTTTGGCGACCATGACAGGATCCAGGACAAACTCAACCGGTGGTGCGAGTTACCAGACTGTGCTCTGGGTGAGATTTTTCAGTATTTATTTTTGTTGTGCTTCACCACCTTCCTTCTTTTCCTTTTCATTATGTCTGATGTAGAGTTTAACCCTGCGGAATTTTTGGCTTCTGAGAATTGTATTAGGTATTTGAGTGCTTTGACTAAAGAAAATTTGAAAGCTTGCGCTAGGTCGTTAGGCATTTATCAAAATACTGGAGGTTTAAAACTTATCAAATGGCAATAAATTATAATCAAGAGCGAATTCAAATATTTATTTTACATAAACAGAACTATCACTGAAATATGTATTAAGGAAAATGGCTCAGGATCGTAGATGGTCTTATTGCTTCTTGGTATTTAAGCGAGGTATCCGTCCTTATATGAAGACCGATGATGCGACCTCACTAATAACCCCCAATACCAGAAAAGTCCTCAGGATCTATAAATATGTCATAAATATGCTCTATTAATAGAGAGCAAATATACGAAAATACATCAACAAAACTATTTAACTGCCAGTTAATATAATAAATGCATGAAGAAAATATGAACTCGAACGAGCAGAATAAAACAAGACACTTCACAAATATAAGTAGTTAAACCGGCAATAAATTCTAAATTTTAAATGAAAACAATATGGTTGGTCCTTTGGATGATATTTTATGGTTCAAGTTAAGGAGACAATTCATTCAAAGTGAATGAGTAACTCGAGTGAAATTTACAAGACACAAGCATCAATGTGGTTTGCAACTTACCTCCACTCTAAGCAAGCCTCTCTAGGTCAATTGCAGCTGTCGTTGTTAATTAAAAAATCGATGCAACTCCATGGTATAGTAGCCTCAAGAAGTAATCCAAGGGCTCGCACTTCCAAGCAGGATCATCCTCGACCAACGGTCACACTAGTCACTTAATGCTCCATATTAAAATTTACGCTGGATTGGTGAAAAATATTAGTGAAGAGTTGACACGCCCTTCTCAGCTGCTGAGTGAAAATGCACTGCCGTCTTCAAACGCTGGGATTAGAAGTAAACTTTTGAGGTGAAGTAAAAGTTTTCTTTCAGTCTCAAAACTCTTAGTATTAAATTATTATTTTAAAGGAGGAATTTTATGGTTGCAAACTATTGATGCTTTCACAAACTTAAAACATAACATACTGAAACTGAACGTGTCTCCAAAGCAAGAACACAAACTAACCATTATAAAAAATTTAAACTTTTCCCAAAAACAAAAAAGAAACTTAGAATTTGAAACAAGCAAAGTAGAAAATCAAGGACCATAAAGGGTGGATACTACACTCAAAAGTTAAAAGTTAAAAAGAACAAAGTGAAAAAAAAGTTTCACTTTTTTTTTCAACACTCCCAGCAAAGACATTCAATTTCAACTGTTTGTGTCAGAAAAAATTGAATTTTTATTTATCAGTCGTAGAAAAAACCTCATGTCCCATACAATTAAATATGTCCCATACAATTAAATATATACAAGAATTATTTACAAGGTACAAGTAATGAATATTAAGCATCTCCATGAAGATAAAGATTTTTCGTTTTTCGTACGCCTTTCAAAGCAGCCAATCTTTTAGACCTCTTTAATGCAAGATCCTCATTGGAATGCTCATCCTCTTGCCTATGCACTACTTTAGAATGAGAATATTCATTAATACTCAGTAGAGGAATTAATGATGAAGAGTGTCTATTTACTCTTTCTTTGTTTCCCTTCATTACTGTTGCACCAGTGGTTTCACCAATTGAGTTCATCTGAACGCTTTTAACGATTCCCATTGGATAATTTGCAGGTTTCAAATGAACATCTTTTAGTAAAACTATATCACCAACTTGCAAATTCTTGTGCGATACTGGCTTGTATCTAGAACCCACATTAGTGGCTTGATGCACAAGTTTTGCAAGAAATTCAGAGTTATAAATGTCTTTTAAACATGAACGAGACTTTCGCAATTTACTATAACTGTCCTTAATATGCTCTATTGGATCCTTGGAAGGAGTCCATGAAGGGTCAGAATCTGGAAGAGGTTGCAAATTAGGAATGATGCTCAAAGAGACCAATTCATAGCCCTTTAGCAAAATTTCCGGAGTTATTGCAGCAGGAACGACTTCATTTGGATTATTATCTCTTAAAGACTCATGAAAAGCAATTGGCCTGCGATTAACTAAATGTACAGTCTCTGCTATAAGAAACTCAAAATCAAGAGAATTCAATACAGTATTTCGAACTGAACCATATATAGGTCTTTTAACTAATTTAACACAGCTTTCCACAAGTGATCCAAGTTGGTTACAGCCTTTGTAGTATTGCTCAAATTCTACAGCCCTCATTCCATGTTCCTGTAGATATTGCACAGTATCTGGGTCCCTTAAAAAATCAGAAATTAAATTAGTACCTGCAACAATTTGAGATCCCATATCTGAAAAGCACAATTGTGGAGTACCATACTCCCATATATGTAACTGAAGTGCTCTCAAGAATGTGGGTACAGTCATGTCAAAACATAATTTTAAATTTATAGCTCGAGACCACAAACACGTTATACAAAGCAACCAAATTTTTGTTTTAAACCCTTGGTACTTAATATAATACGGGCCAAGATAGTCCAGGAAAATAGACCTGAAGGGAATATTGGGAGGTTTCAACCTAAAATCTCTGTATGGACTTTGATTCAATTTGACTGCATGTCTGTGAAATCGTCTGCAGTTTATACATTCTTTCAAAATCTTCTTTACAGTTGAAAAGAAATGTGAAACCCAAAACGTTTTCCGAAATTCGGTCAACAATGAGTAGATGCCAGCATGGTTTGTCATTTTATGCATTTCCAAGATTAATTTCTTGGTCAGGGCGCTATCCTTTGACAAAAAGATAGGCGAGAACATAAATTTATCTCTGTCCTTCCAGCGTGCAGTCTTACTTCTAACACGTAATATACCATTGTGATCTGGATAAATATTAAGTTGGCTGATTATATTAGGGATCTCTCTAACTGCATTAGAAGACTGTGCAAAATATTTAAGAACTTCTGGAAAGTGAATCTGCTGGTCTCTGTAGATTACAAAGTTATAAGCTTCTGATAAAGTTTCTTCATCAGTAAGACAATTAAAATGTGAATATTTACTTGGATCCCTCATCTTTACTGCAATTTTCAGGTTATTAATAAACCTTATCACATACCTATGGACTGAAACTATACTCTTGAAGCCTGAAAAGGAATCCATAGAAACCAAATGGTTTATATCCTCTCCAACCACAGACTCTGTAGCAACATGAACGTTACTACTTTCAAGAGAAGAGCTTATACCTTCTTCTCTGAGCAATGTATTAGGAATGGTGACTTCCATCATATCACTTGCGAAAACATCAATATCTGCATCAGCAACAGTACCACTGAAAAAATTAGAGTTCATTAATTGCTTATAGGAGAGAGGTCGGGTGATTGCATCAGCTGGGTTTTTAGAGCCTGCACAGAATTTGAACTTAATAGGAAATTCTTCACACATTCTGCAGATACTATATAATCTATTTTTCACAAAGATGCTCAAATTACGCAATTTATCAAACTTTGTAACATGTGCTGATAACCAATGTAAGCAAACTAGACTATCTGTGTATAGATCCATCCCTACTATGTTAATAGGCTCAACACAATTAGAACCACTTAATTCTCTTCTAATATCATGTAATACTTCAGTCCCTAAAGAAACTGCCTGAAATTCAAGAGAAGGTATGGATTTAGATTCTAATTGTTTGTTAACAAATCTATTCTTAGCCATGACAAAGTTTGTTTTTTTAGTTCTCAAATTATATAAGAACGCAACACAGCCGTAAATGCTTCTAGAACTGTCTGTATATGCAATCAAATTATACGTATCATCTCTCCTACCAACAAATCTATTAACTGAAATCGTTGGAGAAGAATTTAGCTGCTTAGCAATATTATTCCATTCTCTTAGCAGATCCTCAGATAGCCTATTGTCCCAACCAATTTCTTTATTGCCCTGCAAAGAATGCATGAATATTCTAGCTCTATTTAGTAAAGGTCCACAAAAATTAAAGATATCAAAATTTGATGCAATTGAACTCAAAATCTGCCTTTTAGATGAAGCATTCTTATCCAAAACTAATTTCTGGGTGGACAAAGAATCAGTCTCTGTATTCCAAAGCAATCCAAAAAGCTTGGTCACAGGGGTCGACTTCTCACCAGTTTCTCCATCAATGGAACTCTGCAAAGATTTACAATTTGTCATAAACTGTTGTACTTCAAATCCATAAGGCTCAAAAATCTGCTTCAAATTATCGAAGGCCCATTTCAATTTGACAGGGTCATTGAATGAAATCGCGCAATTATCCATATAACATAAATCATAAATATTTCTCTTCAAATTCCTAATTTGTAGCGAATCATTCTTTATATCAATCATGAGAATATAATATAAAGCTAAAAGCAGTAAAGCAGGACTAGGTCTAAGACCAAAAGGAAGCCGAACATGTTTGTACACTATCAATGAAAAATCATTCTTGGCAACATTTCGGTACCAATAAAACAAAAGCTTTTGCTGATCAGATTCAGGCATCACAATTTGCAAGAAGGCTTTTTTCAAGTCAAAGCACAGGACATAGCTATCAAATCTCAATTGCAGTATAGAAGTAGAAACTTTCTTATTAAGGCAAGGGCCCGCTAACATTGCCTGATTGTGGCTGACTGTTAAAGGCTTTGAGGGATCATTTTCACAAATATTAGAAAGAAAAACATTTCTACATTTGCTACTCTCCTTTTCGAACCTGAATACAGGCATGTGTGGCAAAAAGGAAAAACTAGGGTGCTCCTCCAGGAATTGAGATAAATTATCTACCCTCTCTATTATACCTAGACGCTCTTGTTCTCTGAAAACCTCGTCTATCATTCCAAGAGACTTACCATCTTTGTGATATCTCTTAAAATTAGACTTTAGAACCAACTTTGAAAGAGTTTGATTTTTACCGAGAAGATGAGACACTTTCTTGTTCCATAAGATAGGAAGCACTAGTCTCCCATCATCACTGCGTGTAACAGAATTCAAAACATAATTTATCAAATGCACACCATTTTCGACACAAGATTCATTATACAAAGTTTTATCATAATTCAATATCTGAGAACACTGTTCAGAGAGAACAGCATCTGTAGCCTTTTTTAGTTCAGATTGAACAAGATTACCTTTATCATCTAGTACAACATAATTTACTTCTGCAGAAATACATTCAGTATTTGGGGAAGGATCTTTCTCCGGCTCAATAATAGTCACTGAATCAGCCTCATAATGATTAAATAATACGCTTGGATTCCTTGTAGAATGACTGCTGTGAGGAATACTTTGCAAATTTCTCAGGTATTCATTAACATTTCCAGAAAGCATAATACCAAGGGAAGTTTCCAAATATGCAGAGGGAACACCAGTGCCAAACAATTTCGTTATTTCTGGTAAACAATGAATAGAATGAGTTCCAAGTATGAACTTAATATCAGAGATCATATCCTCCTCTTTTGCCAAAAATTTATCTGCAAATTTATATCCCTTTTCCATAAATCTTTCAACAATTCGACTCAAACCTGGAAGAATTAGCTTTGTATTGATTTCTGGAAGGCAGATTGCTTCCACACAAAAACTGTTCACATTATTATTTAAATTAACACAAACAACATTAGTCAACAATTTTCTTTGAGAATTAATACCTCTTACAGTGACACTGAAATTCGACTCCAATACTTCCAAATTATTTCGCTTTGCAAATTCAGCATCAATAAAATTAAGCTGAGAACCACTGTCTTTAAGACAACGCATTTGCTCATTATTAGACAAAACAACCGAGAAAGTGGGTAAAATTGAAGCCCCAGTATGTGAAAGGACCTTATTGCAATCTATGCTTATCATACCATTTGTTGCTCCAAGGGAAGAACCCTTTTCTTTATTGACGTTATCAGTAGCCACTTTAACATTATCACACAAAAAACTGAAATGCCAATCGTTACATTTGTTACATTTTCTCAAGAACCTGAATCTACATGCACTTGTTTTATGAGGATTAGCACATTTAGTGCAAGCATTCAACTTAAGCAGCCTTTCGACCTTTGCCTTTGGAGAGGCATAAACCTTACACTTGTTAACTGGATGATTAGCATTTTCGGAACCATTTTCGTCCCTACACAAAATACAACCCTTTAATTTCACTGCACTTGAAGAGTCAACCTGTACATTACTAGCGAAACTTAATGTTGATCTAGCATCTGACTGAACTTTACGATTAACTTTCTTCTCCTGATATCTTTTCTGAACCCCAAGGTAACGCTCTGTGGCCTCAAAAATATTATCCTCTATATCCTTAAGCAAAGGTTTGTTTTTATTTGTAATCTGAGTTAATTGCAATTTAAGACCATCATTCATAGCATCCCAAAAGAAATATTGCAAGACATCATCAATGGTTATGGAAAGTGCAGCAAATGAGTTTTTAATGCTTCTCATCTTACCAATAAAGGCATATGGGTCAGAGTCATATGTTAATTTTAATCCTGAAAGGGCAAGCATAGTTTCAAATTTCTGACCTAATTCAGAACCAAAAGCTTTTTGTAACAAGGCTTTGGCTTCCTCATAATTCTGTTCAGTAGAAGATAAAGATTTCACAAGAGCTAATGGCTGTTTACCTAGTTGATTTTGGAGATAAATAAATTTAAGATAAGAGTCTACTTTCATTGTCTCCATAGCCTTCTCAAAATCCTTAAAAAAATTTTCAATGCTTTCCCCCTCAGAATGATTATATACAGGAAGAGGCAAACATGGGTATTTAATATTAGGAGAAGGGTTACTAGGCAAGGGAATTTCTGCTGTGACTTTCTCGAGCATAGCTAATGATGATAAAACATTATCCGTATAAATAGCACAACAATCGAGTTCATCTTTGATATCAGATTCATCCTTTTTTTCACTGAAAAGCATATCCACTATCTGAGAGTCCAAACTATCTAACTTTGTTTTTAAATTTTGAAGGGATAATACAAAACTAATCCTTTCTTGCTCAGTGAGAGTACCATATTTAAGCCTTACACTGTCACACTTTTTGGTCACCTGTGTTCGACAATGACCACGTGAAATCTTAAGAGCCTTCAACTTCTCCATATTGCATGTAAATTCAGCTAAAACTTAAAAAGTAGAAATGTGCAATATATAATGGAATAAACCCATTAGCAAATTCAGAAATTAAGCAAAGCGTTATCGAAGGAAATATAACCTATGCAAATTCGCAAATATTCACAAAAAAATATGACCAACACAGCAAAATAATAAACAAGTAAAATATTCACGAAGCAAAAAATGTGTGACCGCGATCGAAAGATTGAACCCGACGAGGAAGAACACCATGAAGCAAAAGACCTTTAACCTGGGCGCCATTTTCAAAATACTGGAGGTTTAAAACTTATCAAATGGCAATAAATTATAATCAAGAGCGAATTCAAATATTTATTTTACATAAACAGAACTATCACTGAAATATGTATTAAGGAAAATGGCTCAGGATCGTAGATGGTCTTATTGCTTCTTGGTATTTAAGCGAGGTATCCGTCCTTATATGAAGACCGATGATGCGACCTCACTAATAACCCCCAATACCAGAAAAGTCCTCAGGATCTATAAATATGTCATAAATACGCTCTATTAATAGAGAGCAAATATACGAAAATATATCAACAAAACTATTTAACTGCCAGTTAATATAATAAATGCATGAAGAAAATATGAACTCGAACGAGCAGAATAAAACAAGACACTTCACAAATATAAGTAGTTAAACCGGCAATAAATTCTAAATTTTAAATGAAAACAATATGATTGGTCCTTTGGATGATATTTTATGGTTCAAGTTAAGGAGACAATTCATTCAAAGTGAATGAGTAACTCGAGTGAAATTTACAAGACACAAGCATCAATGTGGTTTGCAACTTACCTCCACTCTAAGCAAGCCTCTCTAGGTCAATTGCAGCTGTCGTTGTTAATTAAAAAATCGATGCAACTCCATGGTATAGTAGCCTCAAGAAGTAATCCAAGGGCTCGCACTTCCAAGCAGGATCATCCTCGACCAACGGTCACACTAGTCACTTAATGCTCCATATTAAAATTTACGCTGGATTGGTGAAAAATATTAGTGAAGAGTTGACACGCCCTTCTCAGCTGCTGAGTGAAAATGCACTGCCGTCTTCAAACGCTGGGACTAGAAGTAAACTTTTGAGGTGAAGTAAAAGTTTTCTTTCAGTCTCAAAACTCTTAGTATTAAATTATTATTTTAAAGGAGGAATTTTATGGTTGCAAACTATTGATGCTTTCACAAACTTAAAACATAACATACTGAAACTGAACGTGTCTCCAAAGCAAGAACACAAACTAACCATTATAAAAAATTTAAACTTTTCCCAAAAACAAAAAAGAAACTTAGAATTTTGAAACAAGCAAAGTAGAAAATCAAGGACCATAAAGGGTGGATACTACACTCAAAAGTTAAAAGTTAAAAAGAACAAAGTGAAAAAAAAAGTTTCACTTTTTTTTTCAACACTCCCAGCAAAGACATTCAATTTCAACTGTTTGTGTCAGAAAAAATTGAATTTTTATTTATCAGTCGTAGAAAAAACCTCATGTCCCATACAATTAAATATGTCCCATACAATTAAATATATACAAGAATTATTTACAAGGTACAAGTAATGAATATTAAGCATCTCCATGAAGATAAAGATTTTTCGTTTTTCGTACGCCTTTCAAAGCAGCCAATCTTTTAGGCCTCTTTAATGCAAGATCCTCATTGGAATGCTCATCCTCTTGCCTATGCACTACTTTAGAATGAGAATATTCATTAATAATCAGTAGAGGAATTAATGATGAAGAGTGTCTATTTACTCTTTCTTTGTTTCCCTTCATTACTGTTGCACCAGTGGTTTCACCAATTGAGTTCATCTGAACGCTTTTAACGATTCCCATTGGATAATTTGCAGGTTTCAAATGAACATCTTTTAGTAAAACTATATCACCAACTTGCAAATTCTTGTGCGATACTGGCTTGTATCTAGAACCCACATTAGTGGCTTGATGCACAAGTTTTGCAAGAAATTCAGAGTTATAAATGTCTTTTAAACATGAACGAGACTTTCGCAATTTACTATAACTGTCCTTAATATGCTCTATTGGATCCTTGGAAGGAGTCCATGAAGGGTCAGAATCTGGAAGAGGTTGCAAATTAGGAATGATGCTCAAAGAGACCAATTCATAGCCCTTTAGCAAAATTTCCGGAGTTATTGCAGCAGGAATGACTTCATTTGGATTATTATCTCTTAAAGACTCATGAAAAGCAATTGGCCTGCGATTAACTAAATGTACAGTCTCTGCTATAAGAAACTCAAAATCAAGAGAATTCAATACAGTATTTCGAACTGAACCATATATAGGTCTTTTAACTAATTTAACACAGCTTTCCACAAGTGATCCAAGTTGGTTACAGCCTTTGTAGTATTGCTCAAATTCTACAGCCCTCATTCCATGTTCCTGTAGATATTGTACAGTATCTGGGTCCCTTAAAAAATCAGAAATTAAATTAGTACCTGCAACAATTTGAGATCCCATATCTGAAAAGCACAATTGTGGAGTACCATACTCCCATATATGTAACTGAAGTGCTCTCAAGAATGTGGGTACAGTCATGTCAAAGCATAATTTTAAATTTATAGCTCGAGACCACAAACACGTTATACAAAGCAACCAAATTTTTGTTTTAACCCCTTGGTTGAAGTGTTGACGGACCATAACCCGTTGGTATTTATAAATAAGATGAAGGGAGCGAATCAAAGAATTCTGCGATGGGCACTTCTCCTTCAGGAATATAACCTGGTCTTTCGGCATATAAAAGGAGTGGACAACAAGATCCCCGATGCACTTTCTAGGATGTGAAGTGTGGGCTGCTGTGCCATTCCTGATTTTTTTTTATTTTCTTTTCAGATGATGTATAGGCTATTAATGTATTCTAAGGTTGTTTTTGTTTATTTTTGTGCAATCCCGGAGTTCCCTGGTTTTTTTTTTTTTGGGGGGGGGGTGGCCAGTTAGGTTAAGTAGTCTTAGTGTAAGTGTTTTGGTTGGTCATGTTTACTTTCTTATTTTCGTATTAAGGTTAAAAAAAAAAAAATATTTTTCCTGTTTAGTCAAATTAATTTTTTTTTTTTTCGTTGAAGGAGGAAGGTGTCAGGCAGTAACGTAATTTTAAAGTAAAATTTTGTTGTTTTGCCTTTTTGCACTAATGGCTTTCATTTTTATTTTGTTTACAATTTTGTAAAGCTAAATTAAGTATGTTGCTGTTGGTTTTACATTAGTACATATATTTTGGTTAAATGTAGTGTTTAATTTGCTTTGGTTTAAATGTAATGTTTAATTTGCTTTGGTTGAAAAAGTTTAAGTTTTGTGGCGCCATCTATTGAGTGCATTTTGAAGTGCGGCCTTCCTCAGTATTTTTACTTCCTTGGCAAATTTTTAACTCATTTATTTTTCTTTGTGGTGACTGGGAGTGTTGTAAGGAGAGGTGACTTGTGACTCTCCTAAAGTATTCTCGGGAGTCGAGTTCAAGGCCGTTGAAGACTCTGGAGCTGCTGATCTGCCTATTGTGGATTATATATACAATTTGTCATTGAGCTGCTTCTTAATGTGGAAGGCAGTTTACCTGTGAAGCTACGTGTGAGAACAAGACTGTGGTTCAAGTGATCTACTGGCTTAACCTGGACATTGGCAGTTTGGTGTAGAGCAGGGCTCGAGAGCCTTTTTCATCTTTGATGGATATATCTACTGTATCAGCACCAGAGTGGTCTTGTTGGAGCAAGTAGGGAGGCTTCTCTCAGGTAAGAGGAACATCCCCTGTGTTTTGTCGAGCCGTAGACTGAAAGTGCATATCCACCAACGGTTGTGAAGGGCTGTTCTACTGATGAGAGTGACTACTTGTGACCACATTTTTGAGCAGCAAATGGACTCGTCTATATCAGTACCGGTCTGTGTCATAGGACCGATATATTTGTGCATTTAACTATTGTCAAGTCTGTTGAAGGTTTAATATGAGTGTGTTGTAAGATTATGTACTTTAATATTAAGGTTTAGATTATTGTGATATAGGTAGGATTATTGTTTCTTTTTGTATGTTCTTCCACTTCTTTCCTTACTGTTTAGTAATAGGTTAGCGTGGTGGGTAAAGGCTTTTGGGTACCTTAACATTAAAGATTTGATTTCCTCACTATGAGTAGGGTTTAGTTTTAGCTTTAGGTGACTCATTGAGTTAATCGATGGCATATTGTACTTAATCAATTTATTACTTTTTGTGGGCCATCGGTGTTAGTACCTTTATTGTTGTAATAAATATTGTGAAATTTTTGCCCTTGTGTCTTTCTGGTTTTCCTCGCTCCTACTGATTTGTGTTTTGGTCACTGGATTTGAGAATAAGATAAAAGAACCCGTTATGGCTTTCTCCTAGAGGGAGTTCGTAACACACCATAAATTCATTATTTAAATATACATGATTCGGGGGCACGGCAGTACGGACAATTAACGACTGAGCTGCCCCAGAATCTCTCAAAATACTAATTTTCTTACCTGGACCATTCGTCGGACCTGAAGACAGCCTGTCATTGAAGGTGTATTTGGAAAATAGTCATTGATTACTATTAGTATGGGCATTACCACCACTATCATTACCACCAGGGACGTCTTCCGGAGACTTTACCTCTTAACTAACATAACTGGCAGTTTATTTCCTCAATCCAAGTAGTTTCTCATGGCATTACAGTGGGCCTTGACTTTACCCCTTCTGTTGCACCAGAAGCACTGCACCTCTCTACTTCGATTATCTTATGTACTGTTATTAACAGGGGGATTGTTATTTCGGAAAACCTGATTTCTGCAAACAAGACTATTCTTACTAGTAAAATTACTACTTCGGGGACTACCCAGACTACCGCTACTACTAAAATCATATCCGAAATTCTCATTCTCCCTAGATTCTTTTCTCTTACCATAGTTGGGCTGCAGCCAGCTGTTACCATCATCACCTGCTTTATTAGAGGTTGTCAGTTTACCCTCCTGATGATGAGTCAGTGCATACTCGTTGGCTGCTATCGCCACTTCCTGCAACACATCTAATTTAAGTTCCTCCAAATAAGGTCGAAGATCCCGAGACAAAGAAAATTTGAATTCTTCGACCAACATGAGCTCCCTCAGTTTGTCGAAATCACTCACCTCTCGGGACTTGAGCCAGTCATCAAAATACTGCTCCTCCTTCCGAGCAATTTCCACTAATGTACTGTCATAGGATTTCCTGAAGTTTCGAAACTTTTGGCGGTACGCCTCCGGTACCAAATCATATGCTTCGAGTATGATTGCCTTAACAGTGTCATAATCAGAAGATAATTCTTCACTTAACCCATTATATACTCGCTGGGCTTTACCCTTAAACCTGCTCTGGACCAAAGTGGTCCACATATCCACGAGACATTCTAATTTCCAGGCGACCCGTTCAAATGAACTGAAAAATTCAGACACGCTTGCCTCTTCGAAATTGGGAATTAATTCTAATACCCCCATCAAGTTAAATTTACCTTTCTCATTGGGCTCTTCACGAGAATCAACACTATCTTCTTTTGATTTTAGCTCCAACTTTAGTTGCAAAACCTTTATCTCGTGGGCTCTTTGCTCAATTTGATATAACCTTTCTCTCTCTCTCTCTCTCTCTAGCCTAAAATTGGAGAGCCTGATACTCCATCTCCCTAATCCTAACTTGCTCCCTCAACACTAACAGCTTTACCTCTGCAGATTCTTCCTGATCATTCATTCCACTCTGATCCTGCTTATCCACATGTACATTTTTTTCCTAGCTAGAGCTTCCTGGTACTCCTTCACTGCAGCCAATACTTGTTTTAGCAAGGGACCCTTCCTAATATCAGTAGCTAATCTCAAGTCAAGCAACACGGCAACCTGTCACAACTCATCCCTTTTTAGCTCAAAAATATAATCCTCCCAATCTAGGCTTTCCAAAATGTTTCCTAAGGAAATCTCTATCGACATTTTTATAATTAAGTGAGGCCTATTTACAAAATGCAAATTTTACCTAAGCAGTCCCCTTATACACCCTGTCACCTTCCTGTTGAAAATCTAAGTCACTTTACTGTCCCGTTAAGGTGGATCCTGGCAAGGTCGCTAAATTTATGTGACGCCTTCTTTTCTCACGTTACTAGGGTCTTTCAATATATCCACCCTATAACTATCTACTCCTGAATAGGTGGAGCGATAGCCTATGAAACAGCAAATATAACTCAAAAGTCAACCAGAAGGTCGAAATAAACCATGTGTATTACAAAAATATATTTATTCACAAAATAGGGGCACCACTATAATTGCATAATCACCTTAGAAAGGAAAGACCATTCATATTACAAATAAAACACAATCTCCTAACTAACGTTCATACCGACAGTAGGAGAGAAAGTGATAGGAGGAGATGAGAATTCACGAACACCACACAATTAAACCACATTTATACGACAGGAAAGGATACCGAGAGAAAGATTCCTTAATCCTAGCCAAACATGGCGATTCCATGAATCTAACATTTGATAAGAAACACGCACATTCACCAGCGTAAATAATTAAAGCAGACAGGTGAATCAATAGAATGAATGCGTCGAAACTGTGGGGCAGCTACGGGACTCCTACCACCTTTCGGGTCACACATATAAAGTCAATCTTCCTCGAGTTGACCCGTCAGCGAAACTCTTCAACACGACTTTTATCCCGAACATAGTACAATTATAGTAAGGTTAAATAGCTTACTCTTCTACGTAGCTGAAGTGCAGAATAACGACCTCAAGGATGTAATGGACTGGGCGGAGGAGGCAGAGGCAATGCAACAACATACAATTATCAACAGTCTCCTGCGACTACCACTGAAGCACGGACACCTGAGCACTACGTCTCACTCAGGCCAAAAAGGAGAAACACCAAATCTCTTTCTCCTTTCCCTCACACAAGGGAGTAAGTCAGTTGCCGACACTGCCGTAAGTTATGCACCGTACGTCCAAGAATCCTTCTGTCGGGAGGCCGCACACAGAACTCCTGTCTTGTGGATTTTTCCCTTCGACGAAAGCACACCGCCAACTGGTAACTGCTGGACACTCCCCCTCCCTCTCACAAACATGAAAAACAAAAAACATACACCGACGAGAGGGTCCAACAAACTTATCAGGAAACAACCTCCTAAACGAGGTGATTAAATAATCAAAGTGGAAACCCAAAATCATCAATTGCAGTTATCAAAGTTACTGTAAATACCTTACAAAGTTACGGTAAATAACTGGCAACAAAAACCAAAAGCAAGAATAAATTAATAAAGTCAATAATAATATCAATTGAACTGCGCTGCCTTACAATATATATATATATATATATATATATATATAATATATATATATATATATATAATATAAATATGTATATATGTATATATATATATATATATATATATATATATATATATATATATATATATGTATGTATGTAAATATAAATAAAATAACCCACAATGTATAAAAAATAGAAGTTTATTTAGCTTTCGAAGGGACCATCTCCCTTCCTCTTCAGAATACAAATGGTTACAAATTTTTGAAAAAGAGGTACAGAAAGGTTCTTAAGAGATAAAAAGCCCGTTACAGTCTTAGCGACTATTAACAGCATTTCACGGTGGTTTGTTTACATATTTTAACAATTCCTTAACAATAGTTACATTGTTTTTTACAATATTATTTAAAAACTGATCAAATTTAAAATTCATCTAGCTAAAAGTATTTGTGCTTAAAAAAAGTAAAACTAGGGAGAGTGAAGTTCAACATTTATTGCATATTGTTTCGTTGTTATGATTGGTGTATTTCTTAATTTTTTCTTTCTAACTTTCACATTCGTCCAAATAACTCAAACCTGAAGTAAAGTCATTTGATGTGATCATTAAAGAATAAATTATTTTATGTCTCCGTATTTACCAATGAAATCACGACCTTGTTATATTAATTGCGTCTCAGATCACATCTACAGCGCGCGCGCGCGCGTGAGAGAGAGAGAGAGAGAGAGAGAGAGAGAGAGAGAGAGAGAGAGTCAGGTTTTATATAATTTTTTCTATGTACCAAAAGCTACGTTTTTATCATATTAGCTGTATATCAGATTCCATCTACAATAGCAGAGAGAGAGAGAGAGAGAGAGAGAGAGAGAGAGAGAGAGAGAGAGAGAGAGAGAGAGAGAGAGAGAGAGAGAGAGAGAGTTAATTTTTATATAATTTTTTCGAAGTACCAAATATCACGTCTTTATCATATTAGTTGGATCTCAGATCTCATCCACAGCACGAGAGAGAGAGAGAGAGAGAGAGAGAGAGAGAGAGAGGGGGGGGGGAAGAAAGAGACAGAGAGAGAGAATTTGGTTTTGTATAATTTCTTAATGTACCAAAAATCACGCCTTTGCATTATTAGCTATATCTCAGATCCGATCTACAACGAGAGAGAGAGAGAGAGAGAGAGAGAGAGAGAGAGAGAGAGAGAGAGAGAGAGAGAGTGTGTTAGGTTTTATAAAATGTTTTCTATGTACCAAAAATCAAGCCTTTATCATATTAGCTCTATCTCAGATCCCATCTAAAACTACAGAGAGAGAGAGAGAGAGAGAGAGAGAGAGAGAGAGAGAGAGAGAGAGAGAGAGAGAGAGAGAGAGAGAGAGAGGTTTTATATAATTTTTCCTATGTACAAATACCACGCCTTTATCATATTAGCTGTATCTCTGATCCCATCCAAAACATGAGAGAGAGAGAGAGAGAGAGAGAGAGAGAGAGAGAGAGAGAGAGAGAGAGAGAGAGAGAGAGAGAGAGAGAGAGAGTCATGTTTCATATTATATTTTGTATGTACCAATAAAACGCCTTTATTATAGTAGCTGTACCTCTGATCCCATCTACAATGCGAGAGAGAGAGAGGGAGAGAGAGAGAGAGAGAGAGAGAGAGAGAGAGATTTAGGTTTTATATTTTTTCCTATGTACCAAAAAATCACGTCTTTATCAAATCAGCTGTATCTCTGATCCCATCCACAACATGAGAGAGAGAGAGAGAGAGAGAGAGAGAGAGAGAGAGAGAGAGAGAGAGAGAGAGAGAGAGTTATGTTTTATATCATAATTTGTATATACCAATAAAACGCCTTTATCATAGTAGCTGTATTTCTGATCCCATCGAC
>NC_090759.1:1712353-1714853 GCF_036898095.1 Palaemon carinicauda | reverse complement strand
TTGATACTGGAGTGGAGTAAGGCTCACTAATAACAGTACGTTTGGTTACCTTGGCATTGCCGAAAAGTTATAATACTGAAGAGGAGTAGGACTTACTTATAGCAATACTTTTGTAAGTGTGCTTATATCAACTGTCGAAAAGTAACAATAGTCTGCAAGAAATATTTACATAATCAATCTGGTTAAATCTTAACATCGCAAATTTTCCACAATTCCTCAGAATTTTCTTTTGTTATCACCTATTCGCTCTCTTCTAAAACCATACATTATCGCGTGCAGTATTTCTCTTTCTTCCCTCACTCATCTCATGGGGAAATAATTATTTTCTCCTGGTTAAAGTTACATCTTTACCCGTCTCCTCTCTGACAATACAGATACAGACTCCATTGTGATATTCTAAGTCGCCAGTTCAAAAGCTGCGAGAGTTTTGGGCCTATTCATGTATGTGATGTGCATGATGTCATTATCGAAAACGAAAATGATGCTTAAGGGGGTTCTTTTCTCAAAATTATATCAATGGAGAAGAGAGAGAGAGAGAGAGAGAGAGAGAGAGAGAGAGAGAGAGAGAGAGAGAGAGAGAGAGAGAGAGAGAGAGAGAGAGAGTACATCTTATCCTTACGAACCATTTGTCATAATTTGTTTATCAGTATTTTTGTATGCGTTTGCCAGTCTGTCTGTATTGTTTCACTTTGCCCTTTCTACACACGCACACATACACAAACACAAACATACACACACCAACACACACAACATCCAGTCATCTCTCGCCTTATTAATATACGACTTCAATTTATTCGAAATTAGAGTTAAATTAATGGTTATCTTCATCTGGTATATCTTTTCTTTTTTGTAGCGGGTCAATGATAGATGTGGCCAAATCTAATTGAATTTTCTAAAATTAAAACTTAACTGATATGAGGAATCTTTTTATGTTCTGAGCGTTGCTGCTCCTGAGAACTTGGGAAATGTGATCCGGAGAATACCTATATTATATGCTTGAAGTGCTTAAACCTGATCAGAATGACCGGAGTTCAGGTAATCTTAGGGAATCGAATACTGCCTGATCCTTTTTTTTTATTAATAACAATAATGGGATGGAAATAGGGGGGGAAATAAATAGATAGTTTAATAGATAACATCGAAATATCAAGATTCTGTTGTGGAAAAGCACTTATAAAGTTAAATCTCTGCATATTTGCTTCTCGTCTTCCAAGTAAATAAATAGGTGGCTCTACCAATTAAAAAAACTGATAATTTAAAAATTCTGCATGTCCAATTTTATTTGTTAAAGACGTATTTATACATAAAGAAGAGGTTTTTGTACCGAGTGTTTAAGTGCGCATCTACCTTATACAATAGAGAGCAAGTGTCTCTGCGTATATATATATATATATATATATATATATATATATATATATATATATATATATATATATATATATATATATATACATATATATATATATATATATATGTATGTATATATATACATATATATATATATATATATATATATATATATATATATATATATATATATATATATATATATTATACAATAATGGCTCCCTGGTCCGGACACCAAAATTATATTGTACTACGCCTCGTGACTGGGAACTAATCATGTAATATAATACAAACAATGACTGACAAGTTAATCAACCTCTCAAATTCGAAACTCACTTTTTTGCTTTTACATAAACTGTTACTCTTTAAGGTATTAGTACACTAATTCCGAGACAGTTAAATACCTCCTAGACAGCAATATATAAAACACTGAATATTCAAGGTCTCTTAGTTACACTCAAAACCATACTAGGTAATTATTCTTAAGAATTATTTACGACTTACTAAGGCTCTTAGCAAGATACAAGCGGATTCTATTCTACACAGTGGTTGTTGGAATAATACACTCTTTACATAAATAAATATATATTTTATATAATTTACAATACTTGAAAAATAAAATACATAATAACAAAATAAATCATTTAAATCATTAAGTCTGAACAAAACTTAGATTAAGACAAAAATGATACGATCGGATGATTATATAATAACTTGACATGAGATGTTAAATCTTCATAAACCTTGGACTAAGAAAAAAAAAATAATGCAATGTAAATTTTACAAAAGCTTAATATGAAATCTGAATGATACTATATTCAAGTTTGATACCTAATGAAAATAGAGAACCAGATCACAATACAAATACCTAACCCTCCTTCAGAGCCATTTACAAAAATCCTAAGAGAATTTTTATAAGTACTCAGTAAACACGTTATATGCAGGTACAAATCCCTTTGGAGAGGACACGCTATAAGTATTGAACACCTTTAAAACAATACTCAGAGTTGCATGTGAGAGAGGAAGAGGGAAAGGAGGGCTGTCTTATGGCTACAATTCTATATCAGTTTATGTAAGCCAGGTGTCACCTTTTTATGTGAAATTCAGCTACTTCCAGACACTTCCCGGATTGAGGTCTGGTAGCGTGGGGGCT